>NW_026880895.1:0-33225 GCF_032173495.1 Musca vetustissima
ACCTTTAGGCGTGGATTTTTTTAAATATTTTTTCGAGACCACCAAAAGACCTTTAGGCGTGGATTTTTTAAATATTTTTTCGAGACCACCAAAAGACCTTTAGGCGTGGATTTTTTAAATATTTTTTCGAGACCACCAAAAGACCTTTAGGCGTGGATTTTTTAAATATTTTTTCGAGACCACCGTGGATTTTTTTTAATATTTTTTCTGGGCCACCAAAAAACCTTTTGGCGTGGATTTTTTAACTATTTTTTTCGAGACCACCAAAAGACCTTTAGGCGTGGATTTTTTAAATATTTTTTCGAGACCACCAAAAGACCTTTAGGCGTGGATTTTTTAAATATTTTTTCGAGACCACCAAAAGACCTTTAGGCGTGGATTTTTTAAATATTTTTTCGAGACCACCAAAAGACCTTTAGGCGTGGATTTTTTAAATATTTTTTCGAGACCACCAAAAGACCTTTAGGCGTGGATTTTTTAAATATTTTTTCGAGACCACCAAAAGACCTTTAGGCGTGGATTTTTTAAATATTTTTTCGAGACCACCAAAAGACCTTTAGGCGTGGATTTTTTAAATATTTTTTCGACACCACCAAAAGACCTTTAGGCGTGGATTTTTTAAATATTTTTGCGAGACCACCAAAAGACCTTTAGGCGTGGATTTTTTAAATAATATTTTTTCGAGACCACCAAAAGACCTTTAGGCGTGGATTTTTTAAATATTTTTTCGAGACCACCAAAAGACCTTTAGGCGTGGATTTTTTAAATATTTTTTCGAGACCACCAAAAGACCTTTAGGCGTGGATTTTTTAAATATTTTTTCGAGACCACCAAAAGACCTTTAGGCGTGGATTTTTTAAATATTTTTTCGAGACCACCAAAAGACCTTTAGGCGTGGATTTTTTAAATATTTTTTCGAGACCACCAAAAGACCTTTAGGCGTGGATTTTTTAAATATTTTTTCGAGACCACCAAAAGACCTTTAGGCGTGGATTTTTTAAATATTTTTTCGAGACCACCAAAAGACCTTTAGGCGTGGATTTTTTAAATATTTTTTCGAGACCACCAAAAGACCTTTAGGCGTGGATTTTTCGAGACCACCAAAAAATATTTTTTCGAGACCACCAAAAGACTTTTAGGCGTGGATTTTTTAAATATTTTTTCGAGACCACCAAAAGACCTTTAGGCGTGGATTTTTTAAATATTTTTTCGAGACCACCAAAAGACCTTTAGGCGTGGATTTTTTAAATATTTTTTCGAGACCACCAAAAGACCTTTAGGCGTGGATTTTTTAAATATTTTTTCGAGACCACCAAAAGACCTTTAGGCGTGGATTTTTTAAATATTTTTTCGAGACCACCAAAAGACCTTTAGGCGTGGATTTTTTAAATATTTTTTCGAGACCACCAAAAGACCTTTAGGCGTGGATTTTTTAAATATTTTTTCGAGACCACCAAAAGACCTTTAGGCGTGGATTTTTTAAATATTTTTGCTCGACCACAAAGAGACCTTTAGGCGTGGATTTTTTTAATATTTTTTCGACACCACCAAAAGACCTTTAGGCGTGGATTTTTTAAATATTTTTTCGAGACCACCAAAAGACCTTTAGGCGTGGATTTTTTAAATATTTTTTCGAGACCACCAAAAGACCTTTAGGCGTGGATTTTTTAAATATTTTTTCGAGACCACCAAAAGACCTTTAGGCGTGGATTTTTTAAATATTTTTTCGAGACCACCAAAAGACCTTTAGGCGTGGATTTTTTAAATATTTTTTCGAGACCACCAAAAGACCTTTAGGCGTGGATTTTTTAAATATTTTTTCGAGACCACCAAAAGACCTTTAGGCGTGGATTTTTTAAATATTTTTTCGAGACCACCAAAAGACCTTTAGGCGTGGATTTTTTAAATATTTTTTCGAGACCACCAAAAGACCTTTAGGCGTGGATTTTTTAAATATTTTTTCGAGACCACCAAAAGACCTTTAGGCGTGGATTTTTTAAATATTTTTTCGAGACCACCAAAAGACCTTTAGGCGTGGATTTTTTAAATATTTTTTCGAGACCACCAAAAGACCTTTAGGCGTGGATTTTTTAAATATTTTTTCGAGACCACCAAAAGACCTTTAGGCGTGGATTTTTTAAATATTTTTTCGAGACCACCAAAAGACCTTTAGGCGTGGATTTTTTAAATATTTTTTCGAGACCACCAAAAGACCTTTAGGCGTGGATTTTTTAAATATTTTTTCGAGACCACCAAAAGACCTTTAGGCGTGGATTTTTTAAATATTTTTTCGAGACCACCAAAAGACTTTTAGGCTTGGATTTTTTAAATATTTTTTCGAGACCACCAAAAGACCTTTAGGCGTGGATTTTTTAAATATTTTTTCGAGACCACCAAAAGACCTTTAGGCGTGGATTTTTTAAATATTTTTTCGAGACCACCAAAAGACCTTTAGGCGTGGATTTTTTAAATATTTTTTCGAGACCACCAAAAGACCTTTAGGCGTGGATTTTTTAAAGGTCGCTTAGAGCCCTTTCAGATTATTTTGTCATTGCCTTTAGGCGTGGATTTTTTAAATATTTTTTCGAGACCACCAAAAGACCTTTAGGCGTGGATTTTTTAAATATTTTTTCGAGACCACCAAAAGACCTTTAGGCGTGGATTTTTTAAATATTTTTTCGAGACCACCAAAAGACCTTTAGGCGTGGATTTTTTAAATATTTTTTCGAGACCACCAAAAGACCTTTAGGCGTGGATTTTTTAAATATTTTTTCGAGACCACCAAAAGACCTTTAGGCGTGGATTTTTTAAATATTTTTTCGAGACCACCAAAAGACCTTTAGGCGTGGATTTTTTAAATATTTTTTCGAGACCACCAAAAGACCTTTAGGCGTGGATTTTTTAAATATTTTTTCGAGACCACCAAAAGACCTTTAGGCGTGGATTTTTTAAATATTTTTTCGAGACCACCAAAAGACCTTTAGGCGTGGATTTTTTAAATATTTTTTCGAGACCACCAAAAGACCTTTAGGCGTGGATTTTTTAAATATTTTTTCGAGACCACCAAAAGACCTTTAGGCGTGGATTTTTAAAATATTTTTTCGAGACCACCAAAAGACCTTTAGGCGTGGATTTTTTAAATATTTTTTCGAGACCACCAAAAGACCTTTAGGCGTGGATTTTTTAAATATTTTTTCGAGACCACCAAAAGACCTTTAGGCGTGGATTTTTTAAATATTTTTTCGAGACCACCAAAAGACCTTTAGGCGTGGATTTTTTAAATATTTTTTCGAGACCACCAAAAGACCTTTAGGCGTGGATTTTTTAAATATTTTTTCGAGACCACCAAAAGACCTTTAGGCGTGGATTTTTTAAATATTTTTTCGAGACCACCAAAAGACCTTTAGGCGTGGATTTTTTAAATATTTTTTCGAGACCACCAAAAGACCTTTAGGCGTGGATTTTTTAAATATTTTTTCGAGACCACCAAAAGACCTTTAGGCGTGGATTTTTTAAATATTTTTTCGAGACCACCAAAAGACCTTTAGGCGTGGATTTTTTAAATATTTTTTCGAGACCACCAAAAGACCTTTAGGCGTGGATTTTTTAAATATTTTTTCGAGACCACCAAAAGACCTTTAGGCGTGGATTTTTTAAATATTTTTTCGAGACCACCAAAAGACCTTTAGGCGTGGATTTTTTAAATATTTTTTCGAGACCACCAAAACACTTTTAGGCGTGGATTTTTTAAATATTTTTTCCTCGACCACCAAAACACATTTAGGCGTGGATTTTTTTAAATATTTTTTCTCGACCACCAAAAGACCTTTAGGTGTAGATTTTTTAAATATTGTTTTTTTCATTTTCAGCTTTACCAAAAACTGAAATTAACCGGATCCCAAAAGATAGCTAATATCATTGTACCCTTACCACTGCCATCGGCAAGTGGTGGAGATGATCCGCCCAACATCACGGTTACATTTTCCTCTCATAAACAATCAATATCCGGCTATTTACGCCTGAATCTACAAAGCGATGAACAAATTTATCCACAAGAAATTGTGGAACGCCTATTTCCCGCTCCTGGGCAGCATACCCATATTCCTCCGAATATGCTCAAAGATTGGTATAATAACAATTTGATGACATTACCAGAGTCTTCGGGACAATTAGAAGAGCGTCACTCCGAGAACAGTGAAAGTGAAGAGGAAGCAGAAAAATCTACCACCACAAAAACCTGCACCTTTCAAGAAGATCTCCTGCGCTTCTGTGATATATCCGAAATCGATAATAACCCTCGTCTACGTCTGTTACGATCCCGATATTCGAAAAATGATTCCCGCACCAGAGATTTGAAATTTATACCAATGCTGGAACATGAGTTGGAATTTGAATGGGAATCGGAGGAGCGAGTTTTGGATCCTGGAAATTGGATGGATCCCATTGATTTGCATAAACATGAGGGTAAAAAATATTTGAAGCAGTTGTATGAAGCTATACAGAATCAATGTATACGCTTGACAAAGGTGGTGGCCAGTCAGGAGAATTTATTGCTGAATGATGAACCAATGAGTTGGAGGTAGGTTTGATTGAAATAAAAATCAATATCTTACCTGAAAGTTTATTTTTCTAATCATTTTTTTTCATAATCTTCAAACATTTTCAGTGCCTTCTTTCAAACGCTGCGTTTGATTTTTCAACCTCGGCTGATTTTGAATCCCCGCAGCAATATGTTGCCCTCATCTCCTCCGGGCAGTCAGCAGCATACCCTCTCCATGGATCATGTTCATACATTTAAAATAGTTTGTAACATCATAAGAGCAACTGGTATACCAGTGAGGATTACGAATCCTGATGATTCAGATAGTAGGGGAAGAGGTGGTAGTCCTGGATCGTCGAATGTTTTTGTGTTGCAAAGTAAGAAGATAAGATATATTTATCAATTATGATTAATAATTTTAAGATTATTTATTTCAGATTTAAAATACTCAAATGTTCGACCATTTGTAGCTGTAAATTATAAGGACAAATTTGGTCGTACCATGACGGCTGAGGGATCGAATCCAACATGGAATGAACAATTGGTCGTACAAATAAGGTAATGACATGGGAATAATAACAATAACACCTGTTTCGGAATTCAAAGAAGTAGGGGTTAAACAAGTAAGGTTCCACTTATAGATGGATATATTTATATGGAACATCCTTTAAGGTGGTCGTAAGCAAAAAATTATCACGACATATCTCCGAATTTTGGCCTACGACGAATTTTTCCTTCTGAGGTTTTCATATATCCACCAAGGCCTTTCATCCCCAATAGGAATTTCACATTTCAACAAGGCCTTTCACACCACCAATAGGAATTTCACACCTCCCAGACCATGATCCCGATTTTGTTTCACAGTGTATTTAAAGGATAAAATGGATGAACAACTTACCACGAAATTTTATATGGATAAGGAATATGCATGTCCCTTAGCATGACAATATGTCAATATTTTTGAATTTCAAATGGAATTATTTAAATTTCAAATGGAATTTTATGAAATTCAAATACAATACTTGGAATTTCAAATGGAAGTTTATGAACTTCAAATGGAATTCTATGAATTTCGAAAGGTATTCTATTAATTACAAATAAAATTCTCGAATTACATCTGATATGATATCAATTGCAAATGGAATTCTCGAATTATATTTTATATGTTTTGAATAACATGTGAAAAAGGTGTATACGACGATTATTTAAAACATGGAGCTATATTGAACGATTTCCGGGACGAAGTTTTTTTAATCACCACGTATACGAAATGTCACAATACAGTCATTGAAAACTTCAAAATTCGTTTATAAAGCGAGATATGCGAAACCGATACGAATCTTGACAATATGGACTTTTAGGGCTACTTTTGTCTAAACGTGACCGCAAGTGATGTTTAGTGGGAAGATTTGGCAAACTTAACCCTTTCTAAGAGATAGTTATTTGGTTAAAACTTTATTAATACCGTAGAAGGGGTGGAATTTTTATGTGGGGATTATATGAAAATTTGGACCTAAAAACCCAAATTTGTCTTACCCTCCAATATCCTGGAATGCAAATTTCAGCCATTAGAATTGGCCAATTATGAAAAATCCTTCAACATATTGACAACGCGAGGCTACCTTTATATGCATGTTCGCCTGTCTGTCCATGTTAAATTGTAAACAAAGTACAGGTCGCATTTTTGATTCGAATTGGATGAAATTTGGCACAGCTAATTTATTTGGCCCAAGGACCCTATTGAAATTGGAAAAAATCGGTTCAGATTTGGATATAGCTCCCATATATATATTCGTCCGATTTTTGGTAAATAGTGCACCAAAGTCCCTACATATATTTCGATTTGCACGAAATTTGGCATAGAGCACTGAATTGAGTCTAGAATGATGGGTTGTGAGTTTCGGGAAAATCGGTTCAGATTTCGATATAGCTTCCATATATATTTTCGTCCGATTTTATGTAAATGGTGCACCAAAGACCCTATATATCCTTCGATTTTAAAGAAATTTGGCATAGCATACTGAATTAAGTCTAAAATATGTGTGTTAATTTTCGTGAAAATCGGTTCAGATTTAGATATAGCTCCCATATATATTTTCGTCCGATTTTAGGTAAACAGTTCACCAAAGGCCCGTTTATATTCTTCCCTTTATGAATTAAGTCTAGAACGATGGGTGCTAAGATTCGTGAAAATCGGTTCATATTTCGATATAGCTCCCATTTATTTTTTCATCCGATTTTAGGTAAATGGCGTACCAATGTCCCTATATATCCTTCGATTTGCAGGAAATTTGGCATAGCGTACTGAATTCAGGAAAATCGGTTCAGATTTCGATATTACATAAATGGTGCCCCAAACTCCTAATGTTTATCCGATTAAGCACAACGTATTAAATTGTGACTTGAATGACGTTATTGCTTTATTAAATTTATCAGAGGTTGCAGAAAGACATGAGTGTGTTCCTTGACATGTAATTGTACGGATATATATCTAAAATGTAGCCAAAGTGGTGAAGGTTTAGTATTTGGTCCATTTCATCCCCTAAATATTAACCGATCTTTATCAAAAACAATAGGGGTCTTCATTGGCCAGAACCCATCCTACATGCAAAATTTCGTGAAGATTGGTCCATAACTGTGGCCTGTATCGTGTTTACAAATTATAATGGACAGACGGACGGACACACATGTCTAGATCGACTCAGCTCGTCGAGATATGACGATCGGTATACTTAAAGGTGGGTCTAGGACCAATATTTCGCGGCGTCACAAACTTTTGGGGCTGCACAAAGCTATAGTACCCTGACAACATAGTTGTGTAGGGTATAAATATCCTCATTTAAATCTATGGTAACAATCGTCTCTAGAACCATATTTTTTAAAGTCCACGCCTATGTCTTTAAAAATCTACGCTTAATATGGTATTGTGAACAAATACACTTTGTTCTGATGCCTATGATGGTCCTTAGAACAAATATATTCTTAAAAACTTTTATTATTGACAGACGAACTAACGGCCGAATACACAAACTTACAACATAGTGGTGTATTTTTTCTGTCTATAAACTTAAATCCTTCTCTTTTTTTCAGTGGCTCCTTAGCAGAGTTTCGTGATGACTTCAAAATTTGCTTGTTCGATGAAGTCATTGAAAATCAATGGAATGATGATGCCTCTTTGAAAAGTACGGATATTTTTCAAAGAATACAAAATAATTGGTTGGGTGAATATCGGATACCAATTAGTGTCATATTGACACAGCAAAAGGTAAATATTACCCTTCAATTTTATGAAAACTGTAAATTAACAATTTATTTCCTTACAGATCGATGGTGTATTCGAATTAAATAATCCGAAAATATTAATTGGCTACAAGCGACCCTCTCTCGATAATATAACATCAAATTCCGAGACAAATATAATGATTGAACAATTTCCCGAAATAAAGGAATCGATACGTTTGTGGTGCTACATCAGTGTCGAACCAACGTTTGAACTACCCAGTATTCAAACTAAGTGTTTGGAGTGTTCCGAATTATCGGAAGTTAGGCAAAATCTAAATAATTGGAGTATGGAGGCATGGGAAATGATGCCAGAGAAATTTTTGGAGCCTCTAGTGTGTACTTCGGAAGGAAAACGTATTTGTATTACAAGATTACTGCAAGCCGTACCACCTCCAGTTGATGCTAGTGAGAATTTATTGGATAGCGCGTGTCGTTTTGTATCGCTGCTGTCGACGCCGAAGTCCTTTGATCCTTGTACTAATTTTTCTGGTGTTTGGATGAATAATGAGGTGAGCATAGTATTTATTACTGATGGAGAGAAGAATATGTTTTATACCTTTCATCATTATATTAAATTTGATATACACTTTGAAGTATTTGTCGGCGACCCCATGAAGTATATATCCTTGATCCGCATAAAATATATATTTATTTAATGCCCATCACGACACAGCGCCATTTTAGGATATTTGGGATTTTGGAGAATGATATATGTAGATATTTACAGAAAATGTTCAATATAGGTCCGTGTTTTGACATAGGACCCTAGAGGCTCCCTTCATTTTTATGTCATATACCATAAGGCGGAGACCCCATAAAAGTATGTATAATTCTATGTCAATTTACGTGTGTACGTCTGTCTGTCCATCTGCTGGAATTTCCAAATATGTAGTATTATGGGGATTTTTACACGTTTTTCAGCCGAATTGGCTGTAAAATTTCCCTACCGAATATGATCAATATAGGTCCACTTTTTGGATAGTACCCATATAACGGTAATCCCCAATGTTCTGTACTTGTTTCAGACAAGTTTTTCAATATAATCAGCTGTAAATTTGTAGTTTGGATTCATCAAACCTGCTACGATAAATGACGATATTTTGGGAAGCTTGAGTATATGTTTCAACCGATTTGGGAGCAATTTAATATTTTTGATTATCTTTGGATGTCCATACCAAAAATTATCTACTATGGTTCATGTTTGGCATAGATCCAATAGATATCATAACATTTTCGGTATTTTGAAGACTTTAGCCGCATTTTCCAACTGATGTGGCTGTAATTTTGTATAAAGGGTTCTGGTAGGCTAACTTATATAAAAATATGTGCGGTGAATATATAGGTCGAAGTTTTCACTCCACATAAAAGATCCGCTTTAACTCCACATAAAAGATCCGTTGACGTTTTTCAAAATGGGTGCATGTTGCGACATACTCCTTTTGTAGGGAGTTGCACCTCTATTTTTATACCCTTCACCACACTGTGGTACAGGGTATTATGTCTTTGTGCATATCTTTGTAAGAGGCAAAAATAATCGAGATAGACCCATGGTTCCTTTTGAGAATATGCATAGAATAACTTTCTGAGTCGATTTATGCATGTCCGTCCATCCGTCCGTCCGTCTGTCCATGTCAAATTGTAAATAAAGTACAGGTCGCATTTATTATCCGAATTGGCCCAAGGACTAACCCTATTGAAATTGGGAAAAATCGGTTCATATTTAGATATAGCTCGCATATACATTTTCGTCCGATTTAAGGTAAATGGTGTACCAAAGTCTCTATATGTCTTTCGATTTGCGCGAAATTTGGCACAGCGTAATGAATAAGGTCTAGAGTGATGTGTGTAAAGTTTCATGAAAATCGGTTCAGATTTAAATATAGCTCCCATATATAGTTTTGCCCGATTTTAGGTAAATAGTCCACTAAAGTCCCTGGAAATCTTTTGATTTGCTCAAATTTTGGCATAGCGAACTGAATTAAGTCTAGAATGGTGTGCGCAATGTCTCGTGAAAGTAGGTTCAGATTAAGATATAGCTTCCATACATATTTGTATCGGATTTTAGGTAATTGGCGCACCAAAGTCTCTGAGAATCATTGCGTCTATAATAATGTGTGCTTAGTTTCATGAAAATCGGTTAAGATTTAGATATAGCTCCATATATATATATTCTCCCGATTTTAGGTAAATGGTGCACCACAGTCCCTGGAAATCTTTTCATTTGCACGAATTTTGGCATAGCGAACTGAATTAAGTCTAGAATGATGTGTGCAAAGTTTCGTGAAAATCAGTTCAGATTTAGATATAGATCCCATATATATTTTCATCCGATTTTAGGTATCTGAAAATCATTCGATTTGCACGAAATTTGTCATAGCGTACTGAATTAAGTCTAGAATGATGTGTGCTAAGTTTCGTGAAAATCGGTTCAGATTTATATATAGCTCCCATATATAGTTTCGCCCGATTTTAGGTAATTGGTGCACCAAAGTCTCTGAGAATAATTCGATTTGCACGAAATTTGGCATAGCGTACTGAATTAAGTCTTGAATGATGTGTGCTAAGTTTCATAAAAATCGGTTTAGATTTAGATATAGCTCCCATATATAGTTTCGCCCGATTTTAGGTAATTGGTGCACCAAAGTCCCTACATATCTTTCAATTTGCACGAGTTTTTGTATAGGGTACTGAATTAAGTAAAATGATGTTGCTATGCTTCGTAAAAGGATCCAAAGCTAAGCCGATTGACACAACGTACTAAAGTAATATATATTTGTCTCTGGAAAGTTTCCCTGAAATCGGTTCAGATATAGATATATAACAAAAACGCGACGTATGTTAGGATACATATGTACAATACCCAAAGTGGTGAAGGGTATCATATAGTCGGCCCAGTCCGACCTTACTACTTTCCTTACTGGTTTTATATGTGTTATTCTTTATAGAGCAGCTCTGAAGGTGGTCTTCTTTATAGATCAGACTGAAGGTTGTATTCTTTACAGATGTGATTGATGGAGTTCTTATTTATATACTAGGCTGAATGTGATATTCTTCAAAAAACAACCTCAAGGTGATTTGTTTCAAATTCTTGTAGACCAGCTTTGAAGCTGATATTGGTATAGATCTAAATTGATTGGTAAAGATCTAAATTGGTATAGGCCAGCTCTGAAGGTGAAATTCTCTATAAACAAGATCTGAAGATTCTTTAGACCAGACCAGTTCTGAAGGTGTTTTTATTTACAGATCAGCCCTGAAGGTGATATTCTTTATTCTCTATGGGTCGTTTTCTTTATATACCCGCTCTGAAGGTGGTATTTTTTTGACCTGCCTGAATGTGGTATTCTTTATAGAAGAAGGTCTTTATAGATCACCTCTGAAGGTGTTATTCATTGTACACTTGCCCTTTGGTGGGGTTCACTTAAGGTGAACTTCTTTAAAGACCAGGCTGATGTTGGAGCTTTCCTTATAGACCAGCTCTGAAGGTGATTTCTTTATATGCCAACATATTTGTAGATAATTTTCTTGTAGCCCCCTTGTTTTAACATAGGCCCCATTTTACATTTATTACAACCAAAATGGCCATAATTTGAAATTCAGAATTTTTGTATAACATTTTAAATATAGGTCCATATAGCCTCAATAAACAGGTCCCGCCAAATTTTAAGGTATTTGCAATGATAATTAATGCATTTGCCAACCGAAATGGCTGTAATTTGAGATTCAGGGTTATTGCATCTAATTTTTAATGCAAATATATTCAAGGTAGGCCCATTCTTGGTATTTTGAATATTTTCTTGCCTTCAAGGTTCTGCAACTTGCTGTTGCATAGTTATAGATTTGTATAGTATAGGTCCATTTTTTCACAATAGCCCTCATACAAAGGACCTGTCTAATTTGCGGTATTTCGACATAACACACATATACAGGTCTTCAGCAATTTTGAATGTCCACCTCGTTGTGGTTATTTAAAGTTCGGCCCAGACGTCATTAATGTTTTTCGTACATAACCCCATATACAAGTCCCCAGCGATTGAAGTTATTATAAATGCCGTACTCATTAAATTTTTTATTTTTCTGTTTACTTTCAGCTTCTTTTGGATACCACTTGGGGTTCCACGAAAGATTTGGGTGTTTTGCTCTGCAGCTATCTCCTGCATTTGGGTCTACAATGTTGGTTGGTGTTAGGCCTAGCCTATCCATATGGACAATGTGCTTTTGTTCTATTTATTTCTGAGGAGGAAATGCAATTCATTGACCCCTGCAGTGGGAAGCGATATTCGGTCAAGGATGTATTTTGTCCATTATATTCCATCAAAATGGTTGTGGCACCTAATAATGTACGTAATTTCTATGGTAAACAATTTTCCATAATTTAAATTTGAGTACCTCCCTATACAGTTCTATCTCAACATCCAATCGGAGCAACGTGTTTCAATGATGAATTTCAATTTTACCGATTCGTCCTGTTGGCTACCGGGTTTTGGTAAAAGGACAACAGCTCCCCAGGGAGGTTTTCATGTGAAATCATATAAATATCGTTCGTCTTCGAGTATTGGTGAATTGAAATATAATATTGAACGGAAAATTATGAAGAAAATAAGTAGCTGGAGAACTATGCGGAAGACGGTGTGGAATCGGTTGGTGTTTTGGGGAAAATATTTTTTTATTGATGATTAATGGTTGTTTTTTAGAGCCTTTCAACCACGTCTATTGAATATTCTGCAAGCTATGGAACAAAGTGCAACTTTTGGTAGCGGATCTTCCTATGAGGAATTAAAATATAATAACATGTTGGCAGCGGAGTTTCCTAATTATAAGGTGTGTTAAAACCTACACAACCTCAAACTATTACACACTTACATTGGTATTTGTATAACTCGCATTGAATTTTCATTGGCAAAATCATTCCTTTATTAAAAAAAATATGTCCTCTTATTAACCAATCTAACAGCATTTTATTGGCTTCGAATTGATTTTAATGTTTGTCCATTTACCAATTTATGAGACCATCTTTTATATTGACAATTATTGCAATTTTTTTATTGATTTATATTGGCTTTATTGATTTTAATTTTTATTTCATGTCTTTTCTTTTTTGCAGATTTATGGCTTTACACTCAACTACTCATATACGAATTTAAATCAAATATCGGAACGTATCAAAACGACTGGCATTCATTTGAATTCCAATAAGAATGTGGAATTTGCATTGGCCGTACACATTCATCCGTATCCGAATAATGTTCTCTCCATATGGATATTTCTAATCTCAATTGTTGTAAATAAATAAATGAACAGGATACGGAAATCAATAAATAAATCATACTACTATGTTTGATATTTGCCAATAAATTGGAATTTTATTTTGTTGTTATTGGTATTTAAAAATGGTAAGTAAAATGCATTTGCCATACTGTAGTCCAAATATTGGGTTATGTTTTTTAATCTCTACAATTCATTTAGTTGTGATGACAAACTAAGGATTTATTTTAATTGTTAAACCATTACACACACATAGGTAGTGTATTGATGAGTTTGTATACGAAGGAAAGTAGAATTCAGCCCGGCTGAATAGAAGATTTCCTATAGAAATCACTATTCAGCCAGGCTGAATAGAAGATTTCCTATAGAAATCACTATTCAGCCAGGCTGAATAGAAGATTTCCTATAGAAATCACTATTCAGCCAGGCTGAATAGAAGATTTCCTATAGAAATCACTATTCAGCCATGCTGAATAGAATAATTCCTATAGAAATCACTATTCAGCCAGGATGAATAGAAGATTTCCTAGAGAAATTACTATTCAGCCAAGCTGAATAGAAGATTTCCTATAGAAATCACTATTCAGCCTGGCTGAGTAGAACATTTTGTATAGAAATCACCAGGCTGAATAGAAGATTTTCACTATTCAGCCAGGCTGAATAGAAGATTTCCTATAGAAATCACTATTCAGCCAGGCTGAATAGAAGATTTCCTAAAGAAATCACTATTCATCCAGGCTGAATAGAAGATTTCCTATAGAAATCACTATTCAGCCAGGCTGAATAGAAGATTTCCTACAGAAATCACTATTCAGCCAGGCTGAATAGAAGATTTCCTATAGAAATCACTATTCAGCCAGGCTGAATAGAAGATTTCCTATAGAAATCACTATTCAGCCAGGTTGAATAGAAGATTTCCTGTAGAAATCACTGTTCAGCCAGGCTGAATAGAAGATTTCCTATAGAAATCACTGTTCAGCCACGCTGAATAGAAGATTTCCTATAGAAATGACTATTCAGCCAGGCTGAATAGAAGATTTCCTATAGAAATCACTAGAAGATTTCCTATAGAAATAACTATTCAGCCAGGGTAGCAAGAGCGAATAGAAGATTTATTTTGCTTTTTAAAGTATTTCATTTAATTTTGTTCGACTATTAAAGTTGCTCTTATAAAATATTAGAATAACACAACTAAGTACCGAACACATGCCATTCAAAGCAAATTTAACCAATATTGAGTTGTTTCATATGTCATAAAGATTAAATATGTCACGTGTCAACTTCAGTGATGGTATTGAACTAACAGAGTCACATCCGTTGCCAGTGCAGTTGGATAAAAATAATACAAAAATACATTTACATCGATATCTTTGACTTTTTATGAACATCGACAAAAAAAGTGTCATGATTATTCGGATATGGCGTTAAATCGATAAAAAATGAAGTAACAATTTTTTGTGGTGATGATGGTAATATACATTTAATGTAAAGCGGGATTTTGTAAAGGAGAAGAGGTTCGAAAGGGTTGCCTGTGTAATCAATCATGAAAGATTCATACATGAAGGTATACACAGGTTTTATCAGGTAATAAAAGTAAATCGATTAAGTGTTGCAGGGCGCCATCTGACGATTCCATTACCATCTAACGTACTAGTACAGTGGGATGTACAACCATGTATTGTGTTTTTTACAGTGACCTTATTGCAAGAATATGTGTCCGTAAAAAGATTTAGTTCGTTTGATTCCGCAATCACTAAATAACTCTCGAGATAGTTGCTACAAAGAAAGTTTGCATAAATACGATTGTGTTGCTTCAAAAAACGTTTATAAAATCCTCATGTATAAAGAATCACCGTTCCATGAATATTAGCCCTAAACACCGACAAAAATCGGTCTTGTTGGTATTCGAAGTCGAACCAAATCCAACAAAAGTTTTCCTTGAAAGAAACACTTTGAAGCAAAGAGCCTCTGAAGTATTTGGAATGACATATGCAATATATACTCCACCTTATGAAGGAATTGAAACCTTACCGTGAAACTTACTTGGGGTATGTCAAAACAAGGACCTGCATTGGCAGGGTGTTTGGAAAACTCGGCTATGACAATACCGAAAATATTGTAATAACTTTAGATTTTGTTGAAAATTTGTCATGGACC
The DNA here is from genome assembly GCF_032173495.1 of Musca vetustissima. Taxonomy (NCBI): domain Eukaryota; kingdom Metazoa; phylum Arthropoda; class Insecta; order Diptera; family Muscidae; genus Musca; species Musca vetustissima. The sequence goes on from NW_026880895.1 coordinate 15,242, forward strand.
ACCATAACATTTTCATAAGGAAAAACATTGCCCTATATTGACAACATTCTACAAATATGCAGTTTTCGCAGTTTCGGGAAAATATTTTGGCCCCACCGACGGAAAATGCAGCCTTCATGAAGAAACATCCTACAACGACATGAGGTTGATTGACTTCGCGGCAGAAAAAAACATGGTAGTTTGCAGTACCAGATTCAAGCTTCTTAATATATACAAGGCCACCTGGATATCTCCGGATCAACCAAAGAGAAATCAAATCGATCATGTTGTGATTGACAGAAGGCATTCATCCAGTGTTTTAGATGTTCGATCGATCCGAGGAGCGAATATCGATTCGGATCATTACCTTGTAGCAGTCAAGGTTAGTACTCATCTTAATGTGGCAGCAAAGGTGCGATCTACCACAACACGGAAACTCGACGTCGAATGGGTGCAAAAACAACAGATAGCAGAAGGCTAATCCTTTCAACCCACACACCTGCTATACGAAAGCACTGATTGTTCCGATAACCCGTGGTACGATCAGGAGTGTCGTAATGCTACTGATGAGAAAAACCCAGCGTATAGTGCAACCCTGTAGACAGTAGCAACACGCAATTGGATGGAGAAAATGAGAGAGCAGAAACGTATTTTCAGAAAAAGAAGAAATAACAATAACCAGTAAGGAAAGTAGTAAAGTCGGACTGGGCCGACTATATGATACCCTTCACCACTTTGGTTATATTCTACATATATATCCTAACAAACGTCGCGTCTTTGCTATATATCTATATCTGAACCGATTTCGGGGAAATACGATATGCAAAATTCGGGCAAATGAACAGATTTCCAGGGACTTTAGTGCACCATTCACCTAAAATCGGGCGAAACTATATATGGGAGCTATATATATCTGAACCGATTTTCACGAAACTTAGCACACATCATTCTAGACTTATTTCAGTACGCTATGCAAAATTTCGTGCAAATGGAAAGATATATAGGGACATTGGTACACCATTTACATTAAATCGAACGAAAATATATATGGGAGCTATATCTAAATCTGAACCGATTTTCACGAAACTTAGCACACATCATTCTAGACATATTTCAGTACGCTATGCAAAATTTCGTGCAAATCGAAAGATATAGAGAGACTTTGGTGCACCATTTACCTTAAATCGGACGAAGATATATATTGGAGCTATATCTAAATCTGAACCGATTTTCAGGAAACTTAACACACATCATTCTAGACCTTATTCATTACGCTGTGCATAATTTCGTCCAAATCGAAAGATATATAAGGACTTTGGTACACCATTTACATTAAATCGGAAGAAAATATATATATGGCAGCTATATCAAAATCTGAACCGATTTTCATGAAACTTAGCACACATTATTATAGACGCAATTCAGTACGCTATGCCGAATTTCGTGCAAATCAAAAGACTTCCAGGGACTTTAGTGGTATATTTACCTAAAATCGGGCGAAACTATATATGGGAGCTATATCTAAATCTGAACCGATTTTCACGAAACTTTGCACACTTCTTTCTAGACTTAATTTAGTACTCTGTGCCAAATTTCGTTCAAATCGAAAGATATATAGGGACTTTGGTACACCATTTTCCTTAAATCGGACGAAAATATATGGGAGCTATATCTAAATCTAAACCGATTTTTCCAATTTCAATAGGGTTCGTCCTTGGGCCAAACAAATGAGCTGTGCCAAATTTCATCCAATTCCAATCATAAGTGCGACCTGTACTTTGTTTACAATTTAACATGGACAGACAGACGGACATGCATATATCGACTCAGAAAGTGATTCTATGCATATTCTCAAAAGGAACCATGGGTCTATCTAGATTATTTTTGCCTGTTACAAACATATGCACAAAGACATAATACCCTGTACCACAGTGTGGTGAAGGGTATACAAACGTAAGCGTGAACAAAACGAGACGTACAGGAGTCAGAACGAAGACCAGAAATTTTACCAACGAGTAAAACACCAAACCGAAGGCTTTGGAAACCTGGTGACAGATACAAACAGCGTGTTGAGGTTCTGGAAGGATCATTTTGAAAAGCTTCTGTTATCAAATAGTGGCGGTGAAGTAGATACCCCAGAACCAATAAGAGATGACGGTATAGAGTGTATACCTCCTAGCCAAGATGAGGTCATAAAAGCAATTAATCTGCTCAAGAATAATAAAGCAGCAGGTGCCGATGGGTTACCAGCCGAACTATTCAAGACTGGTGGTCAGATGCTGGTCAGGAGCATGCACCCGGCACCCGGTGATTTGATTTGGCTAGAAGAATGCATGCCCAGTGATTGGAACCTCAGCATCCTGTGACCCCAACTATAGAGGAATAAGTCTCCTTCTCATCGCATATAAAGTGCCATCGACTGAAGCCAATGACATTATTGGACCATACCAAATGCGGCTTCAGACCTGGCAAACCCACCATTGACCAGATTTTCACACTGCGCCAAATCCTGGAAAACCCCACGAAAAACACATCGACACATTCCACCTATTCGTCGACTATAAAGCCTATTCGTTCATATGTGTATAAAGCCATGTCTGCGTTTGGCATTCCTGCAAAAATAATACGGCTATGGAGGATAACTTTAACTGACACAAGATCAGCAGTTAAAATCGAAAAGGACCTCTAAGAGCCGTTTAATACCGAACAGGGTTTCAGACAAGGTGACAGTTTGTTGTGTGACCTTTTTAACATCCTGCTGGAAAGGGTCATATATATTATTGTAGGTTAAAATAAGGAATCTTTGGAGCCACTTTTGTATAAATAGATTTTCATATAATATTCTTTGATTGACTATCAAAAGTGTAGAATTGTAAACCAGTGAGCGAAGCAGTATAGTCGGACGGGGTCGACCATATGATGCCCTATACAACTTCCACGAAAATCTAATTTTCTGTGGTTCTATGTTCTGAGCTTGGGCAATATTTCGCGATATTTGCACCTTCTTAAACAACTAGACGTCAACAAATATTATTAATATTCAGTACACCCATTCTTATTACTTGTCCTGATTCCCTTCACTGTGTGTTATGTTGTGATGTTCGGTCTATATCATCCCACAATTATTATATGATCCTCACCGAAAATTATCGGCGTTGTCCTTGACAATAACTGCAGCCCTCGGGAAAATGTCAAAGCGATCAGCGCTGTATTTCCGCTCTCTAGTGCGGTAATGGGTTACTAAATAATATATGAATACGTAAGCACCTGTAAATATTTAAGTGTAACTCTCCTTTCCGATTGCATGCGACAATATAATTGGTATCAATTTAAAGGTAAACCACTCCTCTTGGATATATTATCAATTTCTCGGGTCTATGTCCGTCAGGTGTAAATACATACGCTATAGAAAAAATTTTGTAATTTTTCACACAATTATTTTGACCCGCCGAAAATATTGCGATCTTTTGTCTTCTCCGTGTAAAACAATAACTGCAGCCCTAACTGCTTTTAGGGCTGCACAGAGCTATAATACCCTGACAACATAGTTGTGTAGGGTATAATAAGGAATCTTCCGAGCCATTTTTGTATAAATAGATTTTTATACTCTTCACCACACTGTGGTACAGGGTATTATGTCTTTGTGCATATGTTTGTAACAGGCAAAAGGAAACGAGGTAGACACATGCTTCCTTTCGAGAATATGCATAGAATCACTTTCTGAGTCGATTTATGCATGTCCGTCCGTCCGTCTGCCCATGTTAAATTGTAAACAAAGTACAGGTTGCATTTATAATCCGAATTGGATGAAATTTGGCACAGGTCACTTATTTGGCTCAAGGACGAACCCTATTGGAATTGGGAAAAATCGGTTCAGATTTAGATATAACTCCCATATATAGCTTCGTCCGATTTAAAGTAAATGGTGTACCAAAGACCCTAAATATCTTTCGATTTGCACGAAATTTAGCATAACGTACTGAATTGAGCCTATTGTGATGTCTGCCAAGTTTCTTGAAAATCGATCCAGATTTAGATATAGCTCCCATATATAGTTTCGTCCGATTTTAAGCAAATGGTGCACCAAAGTCCCTATATATCTTTCGATTTGCACGAAATTTGGCATAACGTATTTAACTGAGCCAAGTGTGATGTCTGCCAAGTTTCGTGAAAATCGGTCCCATATATAGTTTCATCCGATTTTAAGCAAATGGTGCACCAAAGTCCCTATATATCTTTCGATTTGCACGAAATTTAGTATAACGTACTGGATTGAGCCTAATGTGATGTCTGCCATGTTTCCTGCAAATCGGTTCAGATTTAGATATAGCTCCCATATATATATTCGTCCGATTTTATGTAAATGGTGTATCAAAGTCCCTATATATCTTTCGATTTGCACGAAATTTGGCATTTAAATTGAGCCTAGTGTGATGTGTGCCAAGTTTCGTGAAAATCGGATAAGATGTAGTTATAGCTCTCATATATATTTTCGTCTGATTCAGTGTTAATGGTGCACCAAAGCTCCTACATATTTTTGATTTCCACGAAATTTGGCATAGCGTACTGAATTGGGTCTGGAAATATGTTCAGATCTATATATATATGTATATATATATATACGATTTAATATAATACTTTACCAATGTTCTTATATTGCATATAGATATAGGTCCCTTATATATTATCGATTAATTTTAAGTAATTGACGCACCAATGAACCAATATATGGCTGATAGGAACAAAACGTACTGATATTAGTATAAACTGTTTCATTGAAATCGGTTCATATGTGAATATAGCTTCCATATATATGTATATATATATATATATATATATATATATTCGTCCGATTTCAAGTAAATGGTGTATCAAAATCCTTATGTTTGTCAGATTGACGTGAAATTTTGCACAACATCCAAATTGAGCATAGAATAACGTAGTTCTAGAAGTACATACATAGCCCAAAGGATGTCCTAGTGATATTTTTTTGAAGTCGATTTAAATACCTTTGTCCCATTGCAACAAACGAATGACATGACAAGTCGATTCACATTTAGATAAATATCACATATTTTAGTTCATCCCATTTCATGTTAACAGTCCTGTTTAATATACCCATAGTGGTGAAGGGTATCATATAGTCGGTCCCGTCCGACTTTACTACTTTCCTTACTGGTTATATAATATTTTTGATGGACTATACGAATTGTAGAATTTAGACGCATTGATTTATAAAACATTAAAGAAGCATTGAGTTCTTTTTTTCAGGAAAGTAAAATAGGTGTAGACGACACTTATTAATATTGATTTAAATCGGCATGTATATTATACTATTTTAGCATCACCTATTTTGTATATCCAAAATCATGTAGGCTGCCATATAGTCGGCCATATCAGACTATGGTAATTTTCCTAATTTAATTTTCCAATTTGTATACCCCATCTAACTGTAGTGAAGAAGAATTTAGGACTTACATCCAATTTTTTAAGAACATCCTAAACCGACCGACATTCTGTGTGTGTCTTAAAAAAACTTGGTACAAAACTCTAAACATGCTCTCGAGCGAAAACAAGTAAATTAGTTAGCATAACATTTTGTTAATTTAATTACCACCCAAAATCCTTCCAATCTCATCCTCCCATTATCTTTCTCTTAAACTTAAACTGTAGCAGTAAATGTTACTAAAGCACATGGACATACACATAACACAATGACAAAAGTGTGTATGTGTTGCATATATAAACCGGCACATTACATTGACATTAAGGATATGTGTTTCGTAATATTGTAAAAAAATCATGGAAGCATATTTTTAGCACAGCATGATAATCGTAATGTAGCGCGTAATATGAACGCATTGAAATACTCCATCAAAAAACCATAAATCATGACTGATTTTGAGTTTCAAAACCCACATTTCCTTCCAACCTTTTGCTGTCAACTCTTTGAACATGAAGCAGATGTTAGATATGCGTTGTTGATATTTTTATTATTTTTGCTGATAAAATATGAACTTGATATTTTTTTTTCAATGACTTTTGAAGTAATTTATGTTGCGAAAGTTGTGACCTTGACACTGCTACGCAGTGGAGTGCGTAAGCAGGGTGTAGGTGTTTATATCCTATACAAATATGGTGTGACCTGAGAAGGGAGAAAGTAAATTATGGAGACGAACGTTATTGAGCAAGAATGTTTTTTTTTAAGCGCGGGATTAAAAATTCGATCAACAATTTCACTTTTTGGCTGGCCAAAATTCGTACATGTATTTACACGACTCTCATACAAAGGACTCGCAAATATGTTATAAATAAATACCACCTGAAACCCTATTCGACATATGTTTGCTTGATATAATCCCTTATTTTTATTTTTTTTTTGTATGTGTGTGCGTATTAATTTCCGTGTCATTTCCTTTTTCCTAAAAAAAAAATGTAAAATGATGACCACACAGAAGGACAAATTATTTTATTAACTAGAGACCTAATTTAGTATCACTTAAAGATTATTATATCGTACCCTTTTGTGTGTTGTGGTAAACGGTTAAATTATCAAATTACCATAATCCAACCTTTTTGTTTTTTCTGCTCAGCTAAGGAAGTTGGATAATTCCGTATGTCGGGTTATTTAATGTGGCCTGATGACATGGGTCCTATGTTACAAAATGGGTTTTTATATACCAGTTAAGCATGTGTAAAATGTCATTTTTTTATTAAGTAGTTCTATGTGTGTGTTTGTGGTGATTAATGAACTTCGCAAAAAAAATATGTTGGAGGCTAGTAATCTAATGGTATACGATTTCAGGTTAAAATATCAAAATAAAATCAGTAAGGAAAGTAGTTAAGTCGGACGGGGCCGACTATATGATACCCTTCACCACTTTGGGTATATTCAACAGATGAATCCTAACAGACGTTGAAGGACCATAAACACGAAAATGGATCCATAAACATGTCATTCTGCAACCTATATTAAATTTTTAATTTGGTCGGATATAGAGTTGCTATATATATATATATATATAATGTGAACCCATTTCAATGAGACTTGCCAGAGATTAACTCATATTAACTACAGTTGATTGTACAAAATTGTGTGGGTCTTTAGTGCACAATTAACATAAAATCGGAAGAAAATATATATAGGAGCTATATCTAAATTTGAACCGATTTTCTCGATACTATGCCGAGCAAAGCGAAAAATATATATTGACTTCGGAGCAACATTTACATTAAACCGGAGAAAAATATATATGGGAGCTATATGTAAATTTAAATCATTACCCTATGCCAAATTTCGTGCAAATCGAAATATATATAGGGACTTTGATACACCATTTACATTAAATCGGACGGAAATATATATGTGAGCTATATCTAAAACTGGGCCGATTTTCAGGAAACTTAACACACATAATTCTAGAACAAATTCAGTACGCTGTACCAAATTTCGTTCAAATCGAAAGATATATAAGGACTTTGGGTCACCATTTACATAAAATCGGACGAAAGTATATATGGGAGCTATATCTAAATCTGAACCGATTTTCAGGAAACTTAACACACATCATTCTAGACCTAATCCATTTCGCTATGCCAAATTTCGGACAAATCAAAAGATATATAGGGACTTTGGTACACCATTTGCCTTAAATCGGACGAAGATATATATGGGAGCTATATCTAAATCTGGGCCGATTTTCAGGAAACTTAACACACATCATTCTAGACCAAATTCAGTACGATGTTCCAAATTTTGTGCAAATCGAAGGATATATAGGGACTTTGGTACACCATTTACATAAAATCGGACGAAAATATATATGAGAGCTATATCTAAATCTGAATCTTTTTGGCAAATTTCATTTCTAGAAAGGGATTATGTAAACCATAATACAAATTTCAGAAATGTTTAATGGCAAATTATACCCTCAGCATTATGACTAATGAGGTTGTATACACTTTAATACGGTGAAAATGTACCTCATCGAAATATGGGTTCTAGACCCCATGTTTCTTTGGACCAAATCCGTTTCAGAAAATTTAGATTTCATTCAAACTTTGCCCATCTTATTATTTCTTCCAAACTTAGTTCAAATTCGAAGATGGGGAATATCGGTCCACTCCTCCACACAGGGCCTAGGTCTAAATGCGGCTATAGATCATTATCGAACCTTACGTTCTAATTTTTTATTTCACTATCCTCCGCAGGTGGAATGATTACAACAAAGTCTTAGAACCAAACTCAAAACGCGGTACAACTCAGATTACTATTGTAATATAAACCAGTAAGGAAAGTAGTAAAGTCGGACTGGGCCGACTATATGATACCCTTCACCACTTTGGATATATTCTACATCTGTATCCTAACATATGTGGAATATATCTGAACCGATTTTATGGAAACTTGCCAGAGATTTTGGTGCACCAATTACCTAAAATCGGATGAAAGTATATATGGGAGCTATATCTAAATCTGAACCGATTTTCACGAAACTTTGCACACATTATTATAGACGCAATTCAGTACGCTATGCCAAATTTCGTGCCAATCGAAAGATATATAGGGTCTTTGGTGCACCAAATTCCTTAAATCGGATAAAAATATATATGGGAGCTATGTCAAATTTCGTGCAAATCGAAAGATATATAGGATCTTTGGTCCACCATTTACATAAAATCGGACGAAAATATATATGGGAGCTATATCTAAATCTGAACCGATTTTCAAGAAATTTTACACACATCTTTCTAGACTTGATTCAGTACGCTATGCCCAATTTAGTGCAAATCGAGACATATATAGGTACTTTGGTGCACCATTTACCTTAAATCGGGCGAAAATATATATGGGAGCTATATCTAAATCTAAACCGATTTTCAGGAAACTTAACACACATCATTCTAGACATAATTCATTACGCTATGCCAAATTTCGTGCAGATCGAAAGATATTTAGGGACTTTGGCGCACCATTTACCTTAAATCGGACGAAAATATATATGGGAGCTATATCTAAATCTTTACCGATTTCCAGGAAACTTAACACATATCATTCTAGACATAATTCATTACGCTATGCCAAATTTCGTGCAGATCGAAGGATATTTAGGGACTTTGGCGCACCATTTACATTAAATCGGACGAAAATATATGGGAGCTATATCTAAATCTGGACCGATTTTCAGGAAACTTAACACACATCATTCTAGACCTAATTAATTACGCTGTGCCAAATTTCGTGCAGATCGAAAGATATTTAGGGGCTTTGGCGCACCATTTGCATTAAATCGGACGAAAATATATATGGGAGCTATATCTAAATCTGGACCGATTTTTCCCAATTTCAATAGGGTTGGTCCTTGGGCCAAATAAGTGATCTATGCCACATTTCATTCAAATCGGATCATAAATACAGACAGACAGACGGACATGCATAAATCGACTCAGAAAGTGATTCTATGCATATTCTCAAAAGGAACCATGGGTCTATCTCGATTATAATACCCTGTACCACAGTGTGGTGAAGGGTATAAAAACAGGTGAAAAAGTGTTAAGTTCAGCCGGGCCGAACTTTGGTTACCCTCCACCATAGATATAATGACAGATAGCTATGTAGCAGGGAGCTATGCCAAAACGTGAACCGATAAAGCCCATCTTCGAACTTTACCTGCTTGCAGACAAAGGCAAGTCTATGCAAAATGTCAGTACTCTATCTCAATTCCTTCAGAAGGTAGCGTGATTACAACAGACGGACGGACAGACGGATGGACATGACTAGATCGTCTTAGAATTGGAATAAACGGAATGACAAAATTAATATACCCTCCATATCATCAGATATGATATATTAATATATCCTTCTAAAAAATCCACGCCTATTGAGTAGTTAATCCTTGAAAAATATTCTTTAAAAAATCCACGCCTATTGAGTAGTTAATCCTTGAAAAATATTCTTTAAAAAATCCACGCCTATTGAGTAGTTAATCCTTGAAAAATATTCTTTAAAAAATCCACGCCTATTGAGTAGTTAATCCTTGAAAAATATTCTTTAAAAAATCCACGCCTATTGAGTAGTTAATCCTTGAAAAATATTCTTTAAAAAATCCACGCCTATTTAGTAGTTAATCCTTAAAAAATATTCTTTAAAAAATCCACGCCTATTGAGTAGTTAATCCTTGAAAAATATTCTTTAAAAAATCCACGCCTATTGAGTAGTTAATCCTTGAAAAATATTCTTTAAAAAATCCACGCCTATTGAGTAGTTAATCCTTGAAAAATATTCTTTAAAAAATCCACGCCTATTGAGTAGTTAATCCTTGAAAAATATTCTTTAAAAAATCCACGCCTATTTAGTAGTTAATCCTTAAAAAATATTCTTTAAAAAATCCACGCCTATTGAGTAGTTAATCCTTGAAAAATATTCTTTAAAAAATCCACGCCTATTGAGTAGTTAATCCTTGAAAAATATTCTTTAAAAAATCCACGCCTATTGAGTAGTTAATCCTTGAAAAATATTCTTTAAAAAATCCACGCCTATTGAGTAGTTAATCCTTGAAAAATATTCTTTAAAAAATCCACGCCTATTGAGTAGTTAATCCTTGAAAAATATTCTTTAAAAAATCCACGCCTATTGAGTAGTTAATCCTTGAAAAATATTCTTTAAAAAATCCACGCCTATTGAGTAGTTAATCCTTGAAAAATATTCTTTAAAAAATCCACGCCTATTGGTTTGTTGGTCCTTGAAATTTTTTTCTAAAAATTATTTTTTCTTTATCCTTTTTTATTGCTGTTAAGCAACTCTATAACAAAAAAAACTTTTTTACTTAACAACTTCAGGTTGTTTCCGCCATAGCCATCTTGTCTACAAAAATATTTTTTTCTTCGTTGCAGTACATTTTTACCTTTACTGACACCTGTCATGTTTGTTCCGCAGAATTTTTCTTGACACCGAAAAAATAAAGTTTGTGGCAAACAAATTTTTTCATCAGAACAGAACTTCCAACTACGATTGGAAAATATCATCCTTTCCGCAATTAGAAGACCATGTGGTATTTCTAATAAATCTTAGTCTTTAACTTATTTGTCCACTTTATGGTTTAATGATGGTTCTTTCTCTCTGTCCACCGAACAACGTTACCTTTATCCTTGGTAATACATAGAGACCAAAAGGGAGAAGAAAACTGAAAGATATCTACTGGACCTGGAATTGTTTTTTCCGTTCCATCCTTCTTTCTTTTATTTTTTCTGAGAAGCTAAACACTTGGTTAACTTCCATTGAAGCATTACTTGGCTTGGTTTGGTTTGGGAAAATCGAGTGAAAAACTTTGGGTTTCTTTAAAAACAATAAAAGAAGACGAGATGTGAAAATTGGAAAAACAGGAAAATTGAAGTGCAGACAAGAAAGAAAAAAACAGCAACGAAATCAAATAATCCATTTAGAGAATATCAAAAAGTTTTTTTCGTTCATCCTCTTCTTACACAGTGAGAAGCAGACAAGAAACCCAAGAAAAAGGAACTGATTTTCTTTGTTTTCTTTCAAAATATCCGTTTTGTTTTTGTGAGCCACCATCGCCCCCAAAAGAAGTCTTCGACGAAAGTTTCTCTTATTTACCACATTGGAAAAAAACTTCAAATTTTCACATATCATGATTTTTCTCTGGGGCTGTTTATCGATTAAATGTCAGCACTTGGGGAAGCCTGAAGTTTGAGTTTGAATGCACTGCATTCACATTGGAGCGTTCTCCGATACGAAGTTTTAAGTTTATCTATTGTTGGAGCAGAAAAATCCAATTAAAAGGGATGAGTAATGAAATAGATGTAGAAAAAACGTATCGATTTACTGGAGCCGATATTCAAAATTAATCGGATTTTCTTTAGTTTCTAAAATCGTATTGAAGGCTTAAGGATCTTAGAAAATATTTTTGAAGGAGTGGATTTTTTTAATTAATTTTTTCAAGACGTGAATTGTTTACAAAATAATTTTCAAATCGTGGATTTAAAAAAAAATTCAAGACGTAAAGTTTTAAAAAATATTTTTCAAAGCGTGTATTTTTTAAAAAATAATTTCCAAAAAGGCGTACATTTTTATACCCTACACAACTATGTTGTCAGGGTATTATAGCTTTGTGCAGCCCCAAATGTTTGTAACGGCGCGAAATATTGGTCCTAGACCCACCTTTAAGTATACCGATCGTCATATCTCGACAAGCTGAGTCGATCTAGACATGTGTGTTCGTCCGTCCGTCCGTCCATTATAATTTGTAAACACGATACAGGCCACAGTTATGGACCAATCTTCACGAAATTCTGCATGTAGGATGGGTTCTGGCCAATGAAGACCCCTATTGTTTTTGGAAAAGATCGGTTAATATTTAGGGGATGAAATGGACCAAAAACATTATTTTTGTCGGTTTTTCTGGTCGATCCAGAGGCCACAATTATGACCCAAACACCGCGAATTTTTGCATGGAGAAGGTGATCAAGCCAGAGAATAAGCATGCATGTTTTGATAAAGATCGGTCAATATTTAGCGGGTCAAATGGACCCTGACTTTTGTGTGATAAATGACAAAATTTGTATTCTATGGCATATATATTTACTCCTGGAGGATGTAGACCCGAGGAGTTGATAGCATATCCAAGAGGAGTGGTTGGTCTTTAAATTGATACCAATATAGTGACGTATCTACTCAGATGTGGGAGTTACAGTCAAATACTTACAGGTGCTTACGTATTCAGATATTATTTAGTAACCCATTACCACATTAGAGGAGGAAATATCGCGCTGATGGCTTTGAAAAATTTCATGAAGTTCCAGTTATGGTCAAAGACAACGCCTACAATTTTCGGTAATGATCAGATTAAAATTTTGGGATGAAATGGACCGAAAACTTAATTTTTTGTGTGTTTTCGAATCGGTAAGGTAAGGTATGGAAGAGGTGTTGTTGACCTCTAATCGGGTAAGAGGGGGCAAATATCACGAAATATTACTCAGACTCGGAATAAACATCCTCAGAAAGTTAGAGTTCGTAGTAGTTGTGTAGGGTAACGTATGGTCGGCCCCGTCCGACTATACTGCTCCGCTCACTGGTTTAAACATTTTTTTCAGGAAGACGTGGATTTTTTTAAATATTTTACAAGAGGCGTTGGATTTAAATTTTTTTTTAAAAGCCGAGCTTAAAAAAAGATTTCCAAGCGCGTCGGTCTTGTGCGCATCTCCTTCAATTTGAAATACCATGTTCAGAGATGTTGTTTTCTTTCTAATTCATGACTTCCCATCTAATTCATGACTATTCCCTTCTACGTGCACCATCAGAAGGTTCGCTTTTATATGCCTTTTGATATGGGACATTATTATTTATTTGCACAACATGGCCTAGTAACCGCAATCGCTGCAGCTCGATACAACTGACCATGTTGACCGAGTATAGATTGTAAAGCACGTGGTTATTTTCTTTCAAACACTGCAAGAGCTGCCTCAAATGCTTGCGCAAGTACCCATGCTTCAGATCCAGATAACAGCACGATTAGTATCAGCGTCTTGTAAAGTGTGAGTTTGGTCGCCGTTTACTGCCAGACCCACTTTGGCAGACTTCTTCTCAATTTTTTCAAAGGTGGATGTTACCGCTCGCAATATTCTATTCATTTTATCGCTGCCAGCGGCGTAGGCGAGTAACATGTGTTTTTTTGGTGTACAGAGGTCATTTCTTTTCACCTTTGCGTCTCGTATGACCTCTTCCAGCAGGATAATACAAAGATCACACGAAAAACTGTCACCTTGTCTGAATTCTCGTTCGGTATTGAAAGGGCTCTTTTCCGTCTTTAACTTCTGACCTTGTGACAGTTAAAGTTACCTTGCATAGCCGTATTAATTTTACAGGAATGTCGAGCGCAGACATGCCTTTAAATACCTCCAAACGGATAACGCTACCGAATGCGGTTTTATAGCCGACGAATAGGTGGAATGTGTCGATGTGTTTTTCGTGGGTTTTTTTCCAAGATTTTGGGCAGAGTGAAAATCTGGTCAATGGTGGATTTGCCTGGTCTGAAGCCGCATTGGTATGGTTCAATAATGTCGTTCACATAGCACGCTGGATAGCACTTTATATTCGATGGGAAGGAGACTAATTCCTCAATAGTTGGCACATATCGTCTTGTCTACTTTTTTGTGCACGGGGCACAGGATGCTGAAGTTCCAATCATTCTCCTCTCTCCTTTTCTCCTTATAATTCTCCATTACATTACGTGTATCTACTGTTTGCAGGGTTGCCCTAAACGCTCCGTTTTTATTATCAGTAACATTACTACACTCGTGATCGTACCACGGGTTTCTTGATGGTGGTCTTTGGTACCCAAGTGTTGTTTTTGCTGGAGTTTGTAGGGTGTTGGCAATTCTTTGCCATTGTGCTTCTATATTATTTCGGGACAAGGGGTGCTTTCTTCAAGCAGTTGGGTAAGTTGAGCGAAGTAGGCTTCTGCTACTAGTTGTGTTTGCAGCTTTCGACGTTGAGTTTCCATGTTACATTAGATCGCACCTTTGCTGCTACATTAAGACAAGTGCGAACTTTGGCTGATACAAGGTAGTGGTCCGAATCGATCGAACGTCTAAAACACGGGATTAATGCCTTCCGTCTACCACAACATGATCGATTTGATTTCTAGTGGTTTAATCGGAATAATTCCAGGTGGCCTTGTGTATATCGAGCTGCTGCTAACTACCATGTTTTTTTGCTGCCGCGAAGTCAGTCAACCTCATGCCGTTGTCTGCTGTTTCTTCGTGGAGGCTGAATTTTCCGACGGTGGGACCCATTCCGATTCTTGCATTAAAATCTCCTAGCAGAATTTTAATGCCATGGCCAAGGCAGCGGTGATATGCTGTTTCTTTTTCTTTGTTTTTTTTTATAGTAGGGGGGTTTTCCGAGTGTGGACCATTAACCCGACGCCACAACCAATTTTTATACCCTTCACCACTCTGTTGCACAGGGTATTATGTCTTTGTGCATATGTTTGTAACAGGCAACAGGAACCGAGATAGACCCATGGTTCCTTTTGAGAATATGCGTGTATTTTTGTGAGCATTCATGATCCGATTTGGATGAAATTTGGCGCAGTCGATTTGTTTGGCCCAAGGACAAACCCTATTGAAATTGAAGAAAATCTGTCCAGATTTATTTATAGCTACCATTTATAGATTCGTCCGATTTTAGGTATATTGCGCACCATACTCACAATTTTTGTCCGATTGAAACAAAATTTTGCAAAATGTACTGAATTAGATCCTGATTGATATATGCGACGTTTTGTTTGACGATTTCATAAACATTTTTAATAGATTTCAGAATGGTATGTGTATTGAGTTTTAGATCACACATTTAGCTTCGGCCCATTCCATTTCAATGGTTCTAAAAATATTATATGTCTGTTCTATCTACAGGATATTGTATATATTAGCATCTCTTGTATGTATCCAAAGTGGTGAAAGGTATCATATAGTTCTTATGGGTGAACTCGCGGGTGATGAAAATAGTTACCCCAGGTAACACAGCGGGGAGGTCAGTGTCCATAATTGAGATGTAAGAGGGACCAAGATAAACCTAGGCTTTGTCATGTTAGGCGTGGATTTTTTAAATACTATTTTTCATATGGTCATTGGAAAATATTATTTAAAAAATCCACGCCTAACATGGCAAAGCCTAGGCGTGGATTTTTTGTGTAAAGATTTCACAGCGCATAATTTTTATACCCTTCACCACACTGTGGTACAGGGTATTATGTCTTTGTGCATATGTTTGTAACAGGCAAAAGGAAACGAGATAGACACATGGTTCCTTTTGAGAATATCCATAGAATCACTTTTAAAGTCGATTATATATGTCCGCTCTGCTATATGTTAAATTGTAAACAAAGTACAGGTCGCATTTATGATCCGATTTGGATGAAATGTTGGCACAAGTCACTTTTTTAGGACAACCCTATTGAAATTGGGAAAAAACGAAAGATATATATATATATATATATATATGTCCGATTTAAGGTAAATGGTGACACACGAAAGGTTATAGAAATTTGGCATAGAGTACTGAATTATGTACTGATGTGTGCCAAAGTTTCGTGAAAATGCCCAGATTTAGATATAGCTCCCATATATATATATTCGTCGGATTTTAAGGTAAATGGTGCACACCAAATTTATATATATTCGATATATACGAAATTTGGCCCCATTTACCTGAATTAGGTGCAGACTATATATGTGTGCTATATCTGAAAATCTGAACCGATTTTTAGAATTTCATATATAGTTTTTTCCGATATATGTGACTTGGTGCACCAAAGTTCCTATAAACCTTTCGATTTGAATGAAATTTGGCACAGCGTACTGAATTAAGTCTAGAATGATGTGAGCTAAGTTTCGGAAAAATCGGTTCTGGTTTCGATATAGCTCCCACATATACATATATATTCGTCCGATTTTACATAAATGGTGCACCAACCTTCTAATGTTTGTCCGATTAACACGATTTTTTGCACAACGTATCAAGTTGAGACTTGAATAACGTTATTGCGTTTTGTTGTAATTGATGTAGATGCTGTCATAGCCTTCATATGTATTTCGAATGGATGTCTGAATGAAATTAAAATTTTAACAGTGCGGCGACCGAATAGCGTGTATTAAGTTTGCTATAAGTCGTTTTTCATAAATTTGTCTCATGGTACGAAGTCGACTTTAAATCTTGCGTATGTTCCTTGGAGGGTATACATATGTACAATATACCCAATGTGGTGAAGGGTATCATATAGTCGGCCCCGTCCGACTTTTGAGCTTTCCTTACTGGTTTAAAAAATATTTTTTATGTATCTTAGTTATATGTGTGGATTTTTATTATTGCCTTATTTTCTTGCTTGTTCTCTTTTTTGTCATCTCACAATAAATGATAATTTGTTCTTCAAATATTCCCAATTCTATTTAAATTTTTTAATAATTCCCAAACAACCCAAAGCATTTTCAAACTGACCACCACCACCGGCAATTTCTCTCAATTACAATTACCAACATTCCGAATCTCGAGATATGCCCAAAGTGGCTAACATTCATCTTTCCGTTTTGGATCCCCCAAAACTTTTAGTTTCTACAATGTTGCGTCGTTGTTATGTAAAACTAAAAAATTAACATTATGTTTATTATTACAAATACAAATCAAGGAAAAAAGGAAGACAAAAATAAATTCCAAAAGAAAAGTCAAAAACTTAAGTTACAAAAAATGACACACGAAACTAGCTGAGAAGGAAAAGCAAACTTCGTATGCACTTTTCTATACAAATGAACAAAGTTTTATAAGATTTTCCCTCTCCCCCTTCCCCCTTTTCTTCGTTTTGTAGTAATTTCATTCGTTATGTTTTGTTACCATATCTAACTGTCGTCTTGATCCTTGTTCATTTAGCTGGCGATGTTACTGTCCCTCGTCTCCTCAGTCCCAATCCTCTCGAGATATGAATGATGATTTCCATAGCCCTGCAATTCTATTACATCAAAAAGTTACCCACAAAATTATACCCCTGAGGATTTGTACGAAAAAAGGTTTTCTTCACTTCGAAAGAAGACGAAGAAGTTTCGAAGAGAACAAACGACCGTCGTCGCAATATGAAACTACTAGAGTCGCAAGAAAAAAACTTTAGTTCGTTTGCTACGAAACATTTGACATAAAATGTCACATATTCATATTCATACATATATATTTGTGAAATATGTACATATTTCAAATGAAGATGAAGAAGAAACATAATAATTTTTACTGTAGACAAATTTTCTTTTTATTTTTGATGGGACTTTGTGGGCGGTTTTATGTTGATATCTCTGTTAGTTTGTATTTTCGTGGATGTGTGTGTGTGTGTTGAAATTCACATTACCGAATATGTTGACAGTTCAGTAACATTCGCATCAATGTGTTGAGTTGAAAAAGTATCGTTATTACATCCACAATTTCCCCAGAGTACAACTATCAT
>NW_026880896.1:0-32909 GCF_032173495.1 Musca vetustissima
TATCATGTGTTTAGTCATGAATGACAATTCCATAAATTTCGTCAACGTTTCGTCAATGAAATTGTCACGCAAGAGAGTATTTTCTACTGGGAATATTTTCAAATTATGTGTGTGCATCTGTATGTGTGTCATTCTCAAAAGGATATCTCAGATTGTTTGCTTTGTGTTGTTGTAACTGCCTTAGAGCTCTTGTGTAGGATTTTTTGTTGTGTGTTGAAGAGATAATTGTGTCATAAATTAATGACTGGGAAAATTGTCAGATTTTCTTTACATAGTTGCTTTTAACTTTTACTTTTTTCTTGATATTTCGAAGACAATGGACAATGAAAAGGAGGAAAGCAATAATAAGGAATGCTATTAAGAAACGGGTTGATTTGTACTTGAAAATGATGTGAAGATTCAATTCATTGTTTTGAACCACTATTTTTGGAAATTTAAATTTTTAACTCGGCGATATAATTCATTTTCAACATTAAATCCTTTCGAAAAGTAGTCACTGGCGTTGTTTGGCGCTCAAAGAAGTTTTGAACCTAATTTAGTTTATTCTTGTTAACCAACAACCTTCACAACATTCTACCTCAATAACAATCCATGGATTCTCATCACTACTAAACTAAATCTAATAATATGGTCAAGTAATGTAAAAAAGAGTGTGATTTTCTTCAAGGAATTCTAGATTCCTTATTTTGGTGTTGATAGTCATCTCGGCTATATCTATAAAGGATTTTCAAAATATTCAACAACATCCGGAGTTTTTAGCTGAGTAAGGATAACATTTAGTTATAGGTCCCATATGAAGGACCCACCCCTCATTTGGTATTATGTATTCCAAGGCGTATTTTCAAGCCGATAGTGTATGAAAAACTCCATCGCTGAAAATTATAAATGTAGTTCCCTTATTACCATATACCACATATAGTGGTCCTGAAAATTGTCTATATAGATCCATATTTTGACAAAATCATCATATAAGTTCCCGCCATGTTTCGTTATGGAAAAGGTCCTAGCAAAATTTTTTAAACAGAGACTGCACTTTCAAAAATTTCGTTTTCTTAGGGGATACAAAACTTTCTTTCGGCACTATGTATGAGATACACACTTGGCAGGAAAATGTTTCACCTAATTTTTTCTAATGACAATTTTTATAACAAGACATTGCTTTAAAAAATCTTTTTATACCCTTCACCACACTGTGGTACAGGGTATTATGTCTTTGTGCATATGTTTGTAACAGGCAAAAGGAAACGAGATAGACACATGGTTCCTTTTGAGAATATGCATAGCATCACTTTTTAAATCGATTTATGCATGTCCGTCCGTCTGTCTGTCCATGTTAAATTGTAAACAAAGTACAGGTCGCAATTATTATCCGAATTGGATGAAATTTGGCACAGCTCACTTATTTGGCCCCAGGACAAACCCTATTGAAATTGGGAAAAATCGGAAATTTGGCACAGCGTACAGAATTAGGTCTAGAAAGATGTGTGTTAAGTTTCCTGAAAATCGGTCCAGATTTAGATATAGCTCCCATATATAGTTTCGTCCGATTTAAGGTAAATGGTGCACCAAAGTCCCTATATATCTTTAGATTTGCACGAAATTTGGCACGGCGTAATTAATTAGGCCTAGAAAGATGTGTGTTAAGTTTCCGGAAAATCGGTCCAGATTTAGATATAGCTCCCACATATATTTTCGTCCGATTTAATGTAAATGGTCCACCAAATACCCTATATATCTTTCGATTTGCACAAAATTTGGTACAGCGTATTGAATTAGGTCTAGAATGATGTGTGTTAAGTTTCCTGAAAATCGGAGCAGATGTAGATATAGCTCCCATACATATTTTCGTCCGATTTAAAGTAATTGGTCCACCAAATACCCTATATATCTTTTGATTTGGACGAAATTTGGCACAGCGTAATGAATTAGGTCTGGAATGATGTGTGTTAAGTTTCCTGAAAATCGGTCCAGATTTAGATATAGCTCCCATATATATTTTCGTCCGATATAATGTAAATGTTGCACCAAAGTCCCTATATATCTTTAGATTTGCACGAAATTTGGTATAGCGTAATGAATTAGGTCTAGAATTATGTGTGTTAAGTTTCGTGAAAATCGGTTTAGATTTGGATAGAGCTCCTATATATATATATATATATATATATATTCTCCCGATTTTATGTACATAATGCATATAACTTCACCAGTGACAAGTTTCAATGAAATCGGTTTAGATTACGAATATATATATATATATATATATATTACATTTACCGTCGGCCCGTCCTCCTTTACTACTTTCCTTACTGGAATAAGAGTAGTTCTACTTCATTCTTTTCACTGCTATAGCATGTGAGGCGGATGAGCCATATTTAGATCGGCATTCGAAGACATTGCCTAGCTCAGGTTTTTACTATTTGCCTCTTTTCTCTGCAAATGTTTCACCTACATAACCCAATTTTAATCTCAGGTGCACAATCGGGCCAACTTGAATTGGTCTTCCCGTTTAGAAACCCTATCGAAGATTTTCCTTATAGTTTAACTTTCGCCCTATAGGATTAGTTTTCGAATGAGCCTCGATTCCCTTACGGTTGCTTGCTGATCTCTCAGGACCTTATTCTTCTTTACTGGGTTTCAGCTTCTAGCTGTTTGTATTCGCCACCTTCCCCAGCCTACATAATTCAATGATCATCCCTGAAGCACAGTGGTTCAGGGATCATCTGTCCAGTAGCTGATCCAGCTAGTTTCAGTTTTAACTTTAAAAACCCTTCGCGAACATTTCCGATTTGGTTCAAATATTGTCGTTCATCTGCTACCCTTCGCATGTACATCTCATGTCATTATCGAGATAAAGGAGACAGATGGATGAGATTTTGTGGCATTCTTGCTGCTTTTCTAATTATGCTCTTGGATATATATGTGTTATTTAGGGGCTTAAACTCCCATTTTGTTTCATTTTTTCAATGCATTTTGACAAAAATATTTATGCTTTATGCCTCTTTTCACAGGCCCCATACAGACCTTTATAAGTATTAAACAGAATTTGCAGGACTTCTATGAAAAGAAGATTTTCGGTTGTCCATGTTTTCTAAAGACAAAACAACTTTTGGAAGTCATTTGTAGAAATATTCCACGCCTTCTACTGACAGAAAGCTGTCTATAGAACGAGATCTGCAGATCATCTATATATACAAGTCCTTCTGTAGTTTATGTATAGACAATGCATCTCTGCTAATCTTCCATAGATCTCTTGGAGATCTTATGTAGGAATCAGAAGACCGTCTTTAGGCCTTTTAAAGAATATAATCAGCAGTTCCGGTACTGATAGGATACTGTCTACGAAAAGAGGTCTACAGTCTCTCTACTCATCTTTAGTTCAAACTCATCTTTAGTTCTAATTTTAACGTTTCCTCCCTGTAAAATATTAATTTTTAAACTGCCACATTTATATTTTATAGAAGCTTAAAACGATTAGAAGCTTAAAACGACCCTTTAACGGTTAAAACAAAAGAATGACACAAATGAAATTTGACGGCGCCACAAGGTAACACTTGTTACCTTACAGCCCTCCTGCCCAATTATAGACAAGTACTTCAATAGAAGACGAGCAAAAAAAATGATTCACAAAAATAAACGTTCGTGTTCATTTTTTCGCAGAGATGTGAATGAGTTGAAACAATTTGATGTGACATTATGTCACGATACAAGGTATGTTGTTATTTTGGAAGGATGGGGAGAAGAGGAAGAACAAAAAAATACACAATAATGGTATGTCCTTGCATTGATGATGTGACAGTTTGTTGTCCTGAACAACACCTATGAGAAAGCAGCATTACAACGAAGTACGCCGTTAGTGCTATTCCCCAGAAAATCCATGTAAACATTATTGTCACGATTCACGATAGAATGTTCAAGTGATGAGGTTTTCTGGCGTGTTGAAGTGTCTGTGTCTTGGGTGCTATCTTTACTTGTTTCCCTTTACATTTTCACGTTGCGGCATGTAAAATCTTCTTAATCCGTGAAATATGTCGCCCATACCTTCGAACTCCGTACTGCTTTTCTATGAAACAAAAAATCGGTGTTCGCCTCTTTTATTTTAAGAAATTCGATTGTCTATTTTTTTTTCATCTTAGTTGTCATTTTGTGAATGAAGGATGCCATCAAGGCTGTCATGAGATTTCACTTCGATGACGTCAAAGGTAAAAGTGTAATGCAGAATATTTAAGTGTTTCGACAGGTGTATCATTATTTTATTCCACAATCTATATCCTCTACCATACGATGGAGTGTATATAACATTTGTCAGTACCTATGCAAACCTTGAAACATTTGTGATATATATTTCTTTGAATCTAATTAAAATCTATGTCGGTATAACCATTTTGGTCTGTTTGTTTGATATTGGAAATGGAATATATTTGTCAATGTTTTGGCATAGCCAAAAATAGGTTTATTCACATTTCCAACCAATTCCAATTCGGAATTCTGGGTTCTTTTATTTATAATATAACCCCCGATCTCGACCAATTTTCATTTTAATTCAAAGCCTCAAAAGTTGTTATTGACATTAGGAGTTGTCTGTGGGTAAAAAAAATCTGTGCATATTCAAGTCCCGCCCGATTTTACTGCAGGTAAATTTTTGTACTGAAGTGGTTGTAGTTTGACAATTCGGGTTCAATTTATGTTGAGGGTCCTAGCCTCCATACAATTTAGAATGACGTAGTCCCCATATAAATATCCAGTTCCATTTTTGTGAATTTAGAACATATGACTTTTCCCTACTCTAACCTACTATAAGGCTACTAAGATCTACATGTCCTTTCAATAAACGGTATGAGTAGCAATCATCTGCAGATCTTCTACATACATAATAGTTTTTCAGACCTTCTTCAGTTGTAGGACCCTTTGGAAGTCTTCAATATACAGAAGAACTGCTGCAGGTTTTCCAGAAGCACATCGCCTTCTGAATGTCTTCCGTAAGCAATCAATTTTCTGTGGTATTTTATAGAAAAAAAAACAACAACAAAATATATCTTCTGAATATCCTCCATGGAACTTCTGCAGGACTTCTATAGAGAGATGTCCTTTTGTAGAAGAGAGGCCTGGTGTAGTTCTTCTACAGGCAGCATACGTTCTGCAGTTCTTCTAGAGACAATATGCGTTCTGTAGCTCATCTATAGACATAAAATCTTTTGCAGCTCGTCTATAAAACAACGATGTTTGTGGATCTTCCATCTATAGATGACCCTATTTAGGACGCTATCTCAGTTTTTTTCTTTTTTTTTTTGTTTTGTTTTTTTATTGATTGAGTGATAATATGATACTATTGTAGCATCCGTATTATTCTACTAAATGGGCAGAGGTGGCAGGCGTTGGCCGAGTAAATCGTTTCGCATCGTAAACACCTTTGCCTTCTGTGAATAGTTTTCTTTCTCCATATTTTTATACCTCCACCATAGTATGGAGGGTATATTAGTTTTGTTTTTCCGACTCCAAAAAGTATATATATTCTTGATCAGCGTAAAATTCTAAGACGATTTAAGCATGTCCGTCTGCCTGTTGTAATTAATCTAGCGCCTAAACGAATTGAAATAGAGGCCCCAAAATGTTGCATAGAGTCCTCTTTTGTCTGCAGGCAGGCCATAGCTCCCATATAAGGTTACCCCCTTTTTTCCGGGAAAACCCATATAACGGTACCCCTCAATTTTCGGTATTTTGGGGTTCTTGAGCGCCTTTTTTCAACCGATGTCCCACTTTTTCTGGTAGCCCCCTATTTCGGTACGTCCTACTTTTCAGTATTTTGGGGGTTTTGATCGTATTTTCCGCCGAATTAGCTGTAATTTAGTATTTTGAGTTCTTAATAGGTACCAAATCTCCCCACGAAAAATTATGAATATAGGTCCATTTTTTCGGATAGCCCCCATATATGGGTTCCCCCAATTTTCGGTATTTTGTGGTTCTTGAGCGCGTTTTTCAACCGAATTTCCTGCAATTTGGTAATTTGTAGTCGCATATGGTAACAAATCTCCCCACCAAAAATTATTAATATTCGCCCCTTTTTGGGGTAGTGCCCATATAACCCTTCACCACACTGTGGTACAGGGTATTATGTCTTTGTGCATATGTTTGTAACAGGCAAAAGGAATCGAGACATACCCGTGGTTCCTTTTGAGAATATGCATAGAATAAATTTCTGAGTCGATTTATGCATGTCCGTCTGTCCTTCCGTCTGTTGATGTTAAATTGTAAACAAGGTACAGGTCGCATTTATCATCAGATTTGGATTTAATTTGACACAGCTCAGTTGTTTGGCCCAAGGACGAACCCTAATGGGAAAAATTGGTTCAGATTTAGATATAGCTCCCAT
The DNA here is from genome assembly GCF_032173495.1 of Musca vetustissima. NCBI lineage: Eukaryota > Metazoa > Arthropoda > Insecta > Diptera > Muscidae > Musca > Musca vetustissima. Next base: position 6,368 of record NW_026880896.1, read on the forward strand.
ATATATTCTCGTCCGATTTAATGTAAATGGGGCACCCAAGTCCCCATAAAACTTTGGATTTGCGCGAAATTTGGCGTAGGGTACAGATTCATCTGAATTTTTTACACAACATAAATTTCGATATGGCGTACAATTCTGCATCATTAACTCAAAAATTGCGATTTTTGATTTATCCGGTCTTGCGATATCCGGTCTTGCGTTTATTCTTCCGTTTATTGTTACGGGTTATATTGGTATTAACAGTGATATTTTATTTTCGCTGTTGCTTCACATCCGATTTCTGGTGACTGTGTGTCGTCTATTTGTCTATCCAATTCATACCATCTCTGAGTTGTTGAACTTATTTTGTCATATCTTTTCATTTGTCATTTTGTGCCGCAATGATGAAACAACGTTAAAACAATTTTTCGTGAATTGTCAGCCATAGTAGACGAGAAAAAAAAACAAAAATTTCATAAGAATGAATAAAAAACAATAACAACAAATAAAAGTAAGATTTCTTTGTTTGTGTGCCCTTTTGTAATGAAATTATAAGTAAAAGTGAATTAAAAAAGTTTCTCACTTTGATTTGTCCCTAAAATAATGAATGGTATATTAAATTACAATGGGTTGGAATTAATTAGAACGAAATATAAAAAATATACATTACAAAAAATTATGTTTCAAGTCTATGGGGAGAAAGGAGAAATGGAAGGAAATGTGGACATAGGGGTTTATGAGGGTTATTGTAAATGTTTAGCTTACACATGACCTATCACAATTTTTAAACGGGCTGTAGCAGGAAGCTAAGTAGATGCTCATAAGGATATATCGCAGTAAGATTCTAAAATTTAGCTCTATCTCACGAATTTTTATATGTTCAAATATACTTTAATATGTTATGTTATGTCCGTTTCTAATAACCACACATCCTTGTAGTAATATTATTGAATTTGGATGTTCTTACGACCTAAGGTAGATTAAATAGATGTTCCATATTCAGAAGCCCAAATTAAAACCGATCTTTATATAACTTGAAGCTAAAATGACTTACGATATTAAAATAAAAATAGAAGAAAATTAAAATAGTTCTTAATCTTTATTCTATACACATGGGACACCTCAAATATCCTTTACAGATAGAAGACCTCTATATGTGTGGAAGAGGAAGTCTGCCTGTGGCTAATCCCTATCCTCAATTAAGGCATTAAAACAAAAATGGAAGAAAATAACATATATAAATCAAGATGTAGTGAAACCTAAGGATCTTCTATATTTCAAAGAAGTCTAGGAAAGTTATATAGACAGAAGAGGAATATATGAAATATTATTCTTAACCTGTATTTTATATACAGGAGACACTTCAAAGAGTTGCTACACAATGAAGACCTCTATATGTACGGTAGATGAAGTCTGCCAGCGGCTGAACCCTGAAAAGTGGTGACTGTATTTGGCTATCCAGGATGGAATGCGACATCCAAAAAATTCGATCGAGAGTTGTTACAATAAGAACTTTAACAGCATCAGAGAGGTCAGGGTAATCTTCTTGGCGACAAGATATATCTGAAAAGAAATAAACTGCTGCTGATCTCTGTCGTAAATCGTAAATCTCATAATATTTAATAAGACAACCAGAAGTCTTTCAATATTGATAATCTTTCATGACATGTATAAACCTCTTGGAGGTTGAGAGGTTTGGTTCGTGGAAGATAATGCATTGTATTCAGTAGAGCTGTCTAATTTGTACTTGGTTTCGCTTCTTCTGAGCTTTACCAAATTTTTTCCTCCAGAAAAAAATTTAGCGCCAAACTGAATTTTTCAAAAACGAAAAAATAACTAGAACTCAAGAGCTACAGTAAATTCTTTAAAATATATCTTCGAGTACTCTAAAAACGGGGACTCATTTCACTATAACAATTTAGGAAGTATTTACATATATATGTACATTTTCTATCAGATAGGTGATTCAGCTCGACAGTTATCGTGCGCATTAAAGTGTATGTAGCCTCATAAGCCTTAAAGCAAGCAACAACTGTGAGATGAGCATTCAAAATACCTAAAATCTGTCGTACACGGATTTTTTAGGCGATGTCCTGCTCTACTACTCGCATGGTGGAACCACTTTTATTAATTCAAGGTAGCTGTCTGTATTAAGTGTTATCAAGCAAGTGTAGCCTGCTAGACAACAAGGTTCTAGGCATGCAACAACCGTCGCCAGTTGGTGATAAACGATATTTGGACTTTCAATCAGCAACCGTGATTGACTGGACCGGGGAAGTTGAATGTCAATATTTCTAATATTCAATATTTGAAGTAAAATATCTGCCAAGAGTTTCTCATGTCCTGATAAAACGAAAAGCTAAATTATAGACACTTACGTTGGAAGTGGGTGTGAAATATCAATTCACACCCACATTGAGGTGAAAATGCTGGTAGGACCATCAAAATACTGACAATGAGGCGAAATCTTCATATGCAGAGATATTTTTCACACAAAATGACAGATTCTGGAATGACAAACTTCACCACCCTTCTACTGGAAAATGCGGCTAAAACTTTCAAAATTGCAAAACGTACATAACAATGCATATTCCATTTTGACTGAAAAATTTGTTGTCCTCTGCCAACTTCCAGAAAATTTTAAATGCCAAAGTCTAATTTCCCAAAATTGTGCGGGGCTATTGTATGTGTCTATATAAAATTAATCTATATTAATCAAATGTTTGCAGGTATCTCTTTTTTTGAGCATTTTAAAAACCAATTTATAGATCCATTGGGTCGGTATCCACAGGGTACCCAAAATCTCTTATTATATACGCAAAATATGAAAATGCGGAGGTAATCTTCATGATACCCAAAATGGTACGGAACCTTCATGGACCTGTATTTAAAATCATTTGTCAGGATGTAATTTATGCTCAGAGAATATGAACGGCAATTTACATAAACTTTGATTCAAACTGATACTTATAGTAGGTTATGAACTAGGTTTTTATACGCTACACATCTATGTTGTCAGGGTTTGTACAGATCCAATAGTTTGTAGCGCCGCGAAATATTGGACCTAGATCCACTTTTAAGTACATCGATCATCATGAACCAAACGTCACGGAATTTTGAATGTAGGATGGGTTCTGGCCAAAGAAGGCCCCTATTGTTTTTAGTAATGATTGGTTAATATTTAGGGAATGGTTGTAAAAACCACAATTATGACCCAAACATTACGAAATTTTACACTGAGGAGGGGACCTGAGAATAAGGCCCCAACCTTTTTCGTGAGAAATTCCAATATGTGCATTTTATGACATATATATATTTACTCCTGAAGGACATGGACCGGAGGATATACCACTCTGTGGTACAGGGTATTATGTCTTTGTGCATATGTTTGTAACAGGCAAAAGGAAACGAGATAGACACATGGTTCCTTTTGAGAATATGCATAGAATCACTTTCTGAGTCGATTTATGCATGTCCGTCTGTCTGTCGATGTTAAATTGTAAACAAAGTACAGGTCGCATTTATGATCCGAATTGGATGAAATTTGGCATAGGTCACTTATTCGGCCCAAGGAAGAACCCTATTGAAATTGGGAAAAATCGGTTCAGATTTAGATATAGCTCCCATATATATTTTCGCCCGATTTTATGTAAACAGTCCCCATATATAATTCGATTTGCACGAAATTTGGTACAGCGTAATGACTTAGGTCTATATTGATGTGTGCAAAGTTTCGTGAAAATCGGTTCAGATTTGGATATAGCTCCCATTTATATTTTCGTCCGATTTAAGGTAAATGGTGTACCAAAGTCCCTATATATCTTTCGATTTGTACGAAATTTGGCACAGCGTAATGAATTAGGTCTAGAATGATGTGTGTCAGGTTTCCTGAAAATCGGTTCAGATTTGGATATAGCTCCCATATATATTTACGTCCGATTTAAAGTAAATTGTGTACCAAAGTTCCTATATATCCTTCGATTTGCACGAAATTTGCACAACGCACTGAATCAAGTCTAAAACGATGTGTGTTAAATTTCGTTGATATCGGTTCAGATTTAGATATAGTTCCTATATATATTTTCGTCCGATTTTCGGTAAATAGTGCACCAAAGTCCCTTTGTATCCTTCGATTTTCACGAAATTTCGCATAGCGTGCTGAATTAAGTCTAGAACGATGTGTTTTAAATTTCGTGAAAGTCGGTTGAGATTTAGATATAGCTCTCATATATATTTTCGTTCGATTTTAGGTAAATAGTGCACCAAAGTTCCTATATATCCTTCGATTTGCACGAAATTTGGCACAACGCACTGAATTAAGTCTAAAACGATGTGTGTTAAATTTCGTTGATATCTGTTCATATTTAGATATAGTTCCCATATATATTTTCGTTCGATTTTATGTAAATGGTGCATCAAGGTTCCTATATAAATATCCTTCGATTTGCACAAAATTTGGCATGGCGTACTGAATTAAGTCTAGAGAGATGTGTGTTAATTTTCGTGAAAATCGGTTCAGATTTAGATATAGCTCCCACATATAGATTATATATTTAACAATGCGGCGTACCGAATAGCCTGTATCAATTTTGCTATAAATCGTTTTCCATAAATTTTCCCCATGTTACGCAGGCGGCTCTAAATCTGCTCGACATGCAATTGTTAGGATACATATGTACAATATACCCAAAGTGGTGAAGGGTATCATATAGTCGGCCCAGACCGATTTTACTACTTTCCTTACTGGTTTCAATTGATACCAATAACATTGATGTATGTCCTCCCATTCGTAAATATTACATGCGTCTACGAAACTTAATTTTTTGGGTGTTTTTTAAGTCGCTATATATGCCACAATTAAAAGCCGAACATCGCAACACACGAAACAGGGAAGCGGATCTGGCCAAAAAATTTAAAGGTAAAAAATCAGTGGGTGAAATTACCCCAGAAAACAAGATTCGAAAAATATGCCAGGATAAGAAAGAGGAGTTGTAGACCTCAAATGGGTCACGATGGTACAAATATTGTCCAGACTGAGAATATAGATCCGCAGATAATTAGATAGTTGTGTAGGTCCCGTCCCGTCCGACTATTCTGCTCCACTCACTGGTTTTCTACTAGGGAATACAAAATATATTGCAAGATACTGTGGACATGGTTTTGTCGACATACAATTTTTTCGAGGTGTTAATTACATAATTAATAGTATACCCTCAATCTTATCGTACCCCTGTAATTGTGCCTCTAAATGTCTATTCTTAAATTCCCTTTAATGAATTCATCAAATATTTTTCTTTCACTTCTACAGAAAATTTCCATATCAATTTCACTTTATTAAGGATTTCCAAGAATCCATTGTAAATATTTTGATTGTTTTTGCTATTGTGATTGTTGTTGCTGTTTTTGTGTTTATTTGTTGTTTTCAACTTCTAATTAGTCATTATCAGTTTCAGTGTCAAAACTTGTTTTTAATTAACAGAAATTGTTGTCATTGTTGTTGTTGTTTGCTAAAATTTCTCTTCCGAAGGATTTCCATTTGTGTCGGCGACCTAATTTTGATTAGCACTCCATGAGGATAAGAAAAACAACAAAAACAACCCAGATGAACAGATGAAGACAAAAGTATACAATTAATTACCTACCCCCTTCAGCGTATTTGCGACAATCGTGGTGGTGGCTATGATGATGGCAATGATGCTATTGAAAAATAACCACAAAATGACTGCAGGCTGGCCATTTGTTTTTTTTTTTCTGGGAGAAGAAGAAGAAAAAATGGCATCCAAATTAAGGATTAAAGTAAAACTGATGAAAAATATCAACACTTAGATGACAATTTAAAACAAATTTTCCCTAATTTCACATTTCACATTGCTGCTAAGCAACAAATGTCGAATATTTTATCACATTGGTCTATGGTCGTGTGCCGTTTGGCCTGAGATACTGCCAAGATGACCAAGATAAATACAAATAATGATGAGGACGATGAACAGAAAATAAACCCTTCCATCCACGCTATCCTTCTCGGAATTTTGAAAAAGACTTATCTATCTTAAATCATGAACAAAGTAACATTAATGGGTTTCCATATCAGGCAATTTTTTCGAAGCGACCAAAAGAAGATTGAAAGCCGCCGACGTTGCAGCAAAGCAACAAAAAACTTGACAACAGACTCAGAAAATAAAAACAGCAACAAGAACAACAATCATAAAAGGAAAACCAAGCCAACCCACAAAATCCCTTTTCACTCCAGCCAATAACCAAACATCCAGTCAGCCAGTCAGCTAACCAACCAACTGTCAATGGGCAAAGTGACGCTTGTGGCAATGACAGTGGTAGCTGAGGATGTGGCAATAGCCGAATGAGTTCAAGCCAAAGGAAGCACTTGTTGTATGGTTTGAATTTAAATTAGTTAATTATTGTTTTATTTACTTACTTCAACAGCGACGACGACGACCCAAACAACGACAGGGGACAAAAACACAACAGCGAAAAAATGAGAAAAAAACATCAACAGCAATACCACTAACACCATATCCCCTTGCCTTGCCTCACTTCGCCATCCCAATACAAGTGGCTAAGAAGAATAACTCGCTAGCTACTGCCTTGCTGGCTGACTGGCTGGCTGCTGTTGATGACATCCTTGCCGTAGCTCAATAACATTAACTGACATTGGCCATAGAGAGCTATGTCACGAATTCAGTTCAAAACCAACTGCACAAAAACCAACATCCGTTTCCGTTTTCTTATAGCTCAAGGGTTGTTGTGAGAGTTGCCCCCACACCCGCATCATCCAAATGCAAGTCGAGCAAAAAATTAGTACGCGAAAACTTGAAACACTCTCGCTGGGCATCAACAAGATGCTGCTGTTTGGTTGTATTTGGGGTTCGAGTTTCGCGACGAACGGAAGCTGTGAAACAATTTCTGTTTAAATTTTCTATTTACTAAACAAGCGTTTTGTTGCATTCTCACTTATTTTTTTGGATTTAATTTTCGGTGCGGTTTATTTTCCTTATCCGTGATAATGTCATATTTGTATACTTACTTTTAGGCCATTGACGGGGGACAGTGGTTAATTTTCGGGTTTTGTGAAATTAATGTTCTGAAGGTACGTTTCCGTAATGAAAATTATGATAATGCGCGCTTCTTCGTCCGTTAGAGGATAATTAGAGTCATTTGGTTTGGCACCTTGATACTTATTTATAGTGTAGTAGTAAATATATACCGTTTTAAGGGAACCCCACCCATTCTCGATTTTAATTTTTCAAGATTTTCAATGGGCTGGTAAATCAATAACAATGCTTGTTAAGGTTTGTAACTTTGCACATATATATTTGAAGATTTAAAAGAGAAGAAAAATATTTTACAAACAAATTTTGTTATTGCTTTGTTGTTGTTTTTTGTAATTAAAGAAAAGTCCTTATTTTGGATGGCGGGCATGATAACTCCTCATTGGAACATCGGAATCCGAAAATTCGAACGGTGTTTGAAAGAGTACATTTCTGGCTCACGTATGAACTTATTGACTTCGCTCTAATATTAACAAAATGGCGGACCTTTGAAAAAATATTTTTGGAAAATCGCCGATTTTTGACCAAAAACCAAGTTAAAAAATAAGGAAGATATTCACCGATTGGCTTTATCCTAGTTCATACGATAGCTATACACTCACAGAGAAACGTGTAAAAGTTTGGAATCGATTGGGTTATTAGTTTTTGAGTTATTGTGCCCGCCATTCGCAAAAGAGAAAACCACGTTTAAAGTTTGAGAAGCCCTTTAGCCGTCACTTGATGCTGACACAATAAATCGGCTATATCTTCAAGAGTTCTTGAGATTTTCACTTGAAATTTTGTAGAGACATTCTTGAATTAGAGTAGAATCGAATTGATTCAAAAAAATTTGACCCCGAGAATGGGGGGTCCCCTTAAATCAAGCGTAACCAACGTCCTTCTCCTATGATTTTAGTCCGATATGTGCAATAAAATTTTGTTATAATAGATGCAGTACTATTGGAGGACAATTAACATCAAATCAGAGGAAATTAAATATATGAACCTATATTAATTCATCCATACAAGTCATTCTGAAATCTATGCACAATTTTCTATGTTCAATAATTTTATAAGGACATATTCTTCTCCCACATTAGTTGAAACATGTGGGCAAGCTCTTTAAAACACCGATCTTTGGGTTGTAGTGTTATATAGGAGCATCCTAAAAACTGGACCAATGTTGATTATTTTAGTAGGAAGATTTATTAACATACCACAATCCAAAATTAAAAACTACAACTAGTTAGGTCGAAACATGGGCCATTATTGATGATGAGGCTTCGTAGGCAGATCAGAAAACCGAATGAATCCAAAATACCAATTTACAGCTAAATCGGTTGAAAAACGTGCAAAAAATCTTCAAAATACTGAATATTTGGAAGTACCCTTATATGGGAACTATACCAAACCGTGAACCGAACTGTCCCATTTTCTATACCAACCACCCTAGGAGTAATAGCAATCCCAGTGTAAAATTTCAAAGCTCTATCCCAAATATTGTAACTCGGTATAGAGTTTTGTTGTGACCAAAAATATATATCGTCATTATAAATGCAAAGGGACGTAACTACACTTTTACAAATTTTACAGGAGAAGCAAAAAACATTATAAAATCTATAAAAATTGAGACTAAAATTTTTACAGCGTACTAAATTGAGTCCGGAGTGAGGTGTGTTAAGTTTTGTTAAAGTACGTTCAGATTCAGACGTAGCTCCAACACATATTTTCGTTAGATAGCCCCTATTTTTCTCTCGATTTGCACGAAATTTTGCATAGCGTACTGAATTGAGTCTAGAATGATGTGTGCTAAGTTTCATGAAAATCTGTTCAGATATTGCTGCTATATACATGTTGTTTAGATTTTATGTATATAGTGCATTTAATTCTCAATTTTTGTGTAGATGTAGATGGTGTACCAAAGTCTCTGTGTATCTTTCGATTTGGCCGAATTTGGCATAACGTACTGAATTAAGTCTAGAATGACATGTGTTAAGTTTCGTAAAAATCGGTTCAGATTTAGATATAGCCTACATATATATATTTTCGTCCAATTTAATGTAAATTGTGCACTAATACAATTTTGTACAATATACAGAAGTTAGTATTTGTAAATCGGTTCAGATTTACATATAGCTATTTTATGTATTTTCACTAGATTTCATGTTGCACTATAGACCTATAGCTAGACCTACAGGTCTGTAGTGTATCATTAATCGGCGCTGCCGATATAGATATAACATAGCTTCCATATATAATTTCGACCTATTCATGTTGATTGTACACCAATGGGTGTCAGATTTCGATTAAATTTTAAACAGATATGCATACTTACGACTTACAAAATTTAGCATAGATTGTAGGGATTGGTGTTAGCCGGTTTACATATAGATAGAGATCACAATTTCATGTTAATGCTTCTTCGATAAGGACACATATCGTCAGCTAAAATGCAAAAAGGCGTAACTAACAAGAGCATAATTGTGTAGGAGAAGCAAAAAACTGTTTTGAATGAAAACTATAAACATGTCAAAAAAAATGTATGCCCGGTAGGGTGATATTGCATATGACGAATAACAGACTATAATATTTTTAACAAATTTAGTTATTTAGTTTGTTATGACAATTAAGTAAAAACGTGAATTTTTTGTTAGTTACGCCTTTTTGCATTTATCAAATAAACCCACTTGTAGTTACGTCTTTTTGTTTTTTGTTAATAGAAGCTCTTTTTGACCGCAGACGTGTAAAACTTCGTCAACACATGCAGATTATTGACATTCACAATATTCATTCAAAAAGTCAATTTTAAATTTTTTGTTATTACGCCTTTTTGCATTTTAGCTGACGATATATGTTTTCGTCCAATTTAATGTAAATTGTGCACTAATACAATTTTGTCCAATATACTGAAGTTAGTATTTTAAAATCGGTTCAGATTTACATATAGCTCTTTTATGTATTTTCATTCGACTTCATGGTGCACTATAGACCTATAGCTAGACCTGCAGGTCTGTATTGTATCATTAATCGGCGCTGCCGATTGCCACAATTAATTTAATATAATTAAATTAATATAAATTCATCTCTGGCAAGTTTCTTTGAAATCGGTTCAGATTTAGATATAACATAACTTCCATATGTCACTTCGACCTATTCATGTTGATTGTACATCAAATAATCAATGGGTGTCTGATTTCGATTAAATTTTAAGCAGATCTGCATACTTTGGTTTTAAATCTACTTACAAAATTTAGCATAGATTGTAGGGATTGATGTTAGCCGGTTCACATATACATAGAGATCACAATTTCATGTTAATGCTTCTTCGATAAGGACACATATGTATAATATACCAAATTGTTGAAGGATATTATATAGTCGGCCCAGTCCGACTTTATTACTTTCCGTACTGGTTTTTCTATAGAAAAAAGGGCCCAAGGATCGATTTTTTTTCTATAGAAAACAATAGGAACTGTGGGACCCACGAATTTGTTTCTATAGCAAAAATTAAGACCCACGATTTTTTATCTGTGAATAAAGTTAGACCTTAAGGTTCCACGATTTTTTCTATAGATAAAAATAACACCTGGGAGTACCACGAATTTGTTTCTATATTAAAAATAAAAGACTTGAGGGTTTCGCGATTTGTATACCCTTCACCACTCTGTGGTACAGAGTATTATGTTTTTGTGCATATGTTTGTAACGGGCAAAAGGAATCGAGATAGACCCATGGTTCCCTTTGAGAATATGTATAGAATCACTTTCTGAGTCGATTTATGCATGTCCGTCCTTCCGTTCATGTATTTTTGTGAGCAATATACAGGTGGCATTTATGATCTGATTTTGATGAAATTTGGCACAGCCCATTTGTTTGGCCCAAGGACGAACCCTATTGGGAAAAATCGGTTAGGATTTAGATATAACTCCCATTCGACCGATTTTAGGTAAATGGTGCACCAAACTTCCAATACTGAAAAACAGTTTTGCACATCGTACTGAATTAGGTCCTGATTGATGTATGCGAAGTTTTGTGGAAATCGGATCAGATATAAATATAGCGCCCATATATAGTTTCGTGCGATTTTAGGTAAATTGTGCACCAAACTCGCAAAATTTTTCCGATTGAGACAATACATAGTTTTGCCCGACTTTAGGTAAAACCAGCACCAAACTTGTAATATTTGTGTGATTGAGACAACATTGTGCACAGCGTACTGAATAAGGTCTAGCTTGATGTACATGAAGTTTTGTTGTAATCGGTTCAGATTTAGATATAGCTCTTATATAGTTTCGTCGGATGTTTGGTAAATGTTAAAATAGGTCCTCATTGTTTTGTCCGATTGATACAAAATTTTGCACAACGTACTAAGATAGGTCCTTATAATTGTATACGACGTTTTGTGCAAATCGGTTCAGATTTAGATAGGGCTCCCATACATAGTTTCTTCCGATTTTTGGTAAATGGTGCACCGAGGTGTCTACGTCTGTTCCATATACACGAGGCAAACGGTATATGCCACGAATGCTCTATTAGGTCCAGATTTACATACAGCTCCACAAACATTATTTTGCTCGATTTCATACAAATGGTACACAAAAGAATCCGATTGACATACAGTACATTTCAATGGTCTTCTAAAAATTATATGTCTGTTCTATCTACAGGATATTGTATATATTAGCATCTCTTGTATGTATTCAAAGTGGTGAATGGTATCATATAGTCGGCCCCGCCAGACTTTACAACTTTCCTTACTGGTTACTAATGAAAAAGATTAGATCTCGCAGTTAGAAAAAAAAATAAATCTGAAAGTCCCATGAATTTGTTTCCGTAGAACAAAATAGACCTAGGATCTCACAATTTCCCTATAAAAAATTGCGCCGGAGGGTCCCACTCTTTTCAATATAAGTCTATGCTTGGACTTAGCCCCCATATGAACTTCCAGATGAATTTTCGGTATTGTGCAGAAGTGGCTGTCAGTTAGCATTCCATGTTATGAATAGATGTCCATGACAAAGGTCTCATATAAAGATCCCGTCCTAATATTTCCATGGTGACATTTTTGTTCATTCCCTCTAAATATTTACTCTTAGTTTGACTCTACGATAAAAAGCTCTCCCGTCCTCTCTTGCCTCCCTTACAAATTTCGTTGTTTCGGTTCTTCATTACGACACCTGCTTCCTTTTCCCAACTTATTAGAAGGGAAATTAGGATTTCAGGAATCAAATTGCCTATAAAAATTTCTTTTCGATGACAATAATATTCAGAAATGTCACTTCATCGCCTATATGCATTGATTTACCTAATTTCAGGAAAAAATCTCAATATGTATGTCAGGAAACAGTCATTGATATATTTCGACAATTCTATATAAAACCTCCAACAAACTCTATACGTATATTTGTAAAATTTGTATACTCTGTATGACTTTAAATACCACTGTTTCCACCAAAAAAAAGGGTATCCTTTAAAAAATCCCAAAAAAGGAAAATACTTATTTGCTACAAAATAAAATTACACGAAAAAACAAGGGTTGAGAACGAGGTAACCGGCATGTGTTAATGCCTATAAATGTGTTTGGTGTGTTAGTTGGCTGGTTGGTCCCGTCTATAGATGAATAAATGTTTTGAATGTTTATTTGGCCATTTGTTGTCGTTTTGTTCCTATGGCGTTTTGTTTAATCAAGTGACAATTGACACAAGTGCCCTAAGGTCTGTATTTCTAACTCTGGGATGGATAAATGTGTCGTGGTGTCGTGACATTTGTGAGTGTGTGTATGTCCGTGTTTATATATCAAAAGGCACAAATACGCAAACAATTGTTGAGATAAAAGCATTTTGCAAAATGAATGACTTTAAAGGCGAATTGTGTGCGAATGGTAGGATATCAAAAGTTCACACGTAAACACATACATGCATGTAGTTATGGTTACTATTATGGAATAGGTTGTGTGAGAGATTTTGAGGAAGATTTTAGTTAGAAATCTTATAGGATTTTAATGAAGACCATAGCGAGGAAGTAAGGGGTTTGAAGGATACGGAACCTTTTTTGAAGATCTTTGGTAGACTCATAAACAATCGTAGAAGCTCTGTCTTCTAAAGAAGTTCTTTCGCCAGTTTTTCGTTCATAAAATATCTATGAAGGACTGTAATAGGTTTCCTATCTTTATTAGATCTTCAGAGCGTCTTCTTACCACAGAAAAGGTACAGACGTTGTTCTATCTATCAAAAAACTCCAAAAGATATTCCTTTATCTTTAAAAGAACTATATGAGTTCTTCTGTGTATAGAACACCTACAAGAAGGTTTCTGCCTAAAGAATACCTCTGGGAGGTCTTCTGTCTGTAGAAGACGTGTAGGAGGTCTTCTGTCTATTGAAGACATATAGGCAGTCTTCTGTCTATTGAACACCTGTAGGTGGTCTTCTGTCTATTGAACACCTGTAGGTGGTCTTCAGTCCATAGATTGCCTTTAGGAGGTCTTCGGTCTTAGAAGACCAGTAGTCAGTCGTCGTCAGTCTATAGAAGACTTGTAAGACCTGTAAAAAGTCTTCTGTTTGTAGAAGACCTGTAGGAGGCCTTCTGTCTATAGAAGACCTGTTGTAGGTCTTCTGTTTATAGAAGCCCTGTTGGAGGTGTTCGGTTTATAGAAGCCCAGTTGGAGGTATTCTGTCTATAGAAGACTGGTAGGAAGTCTTCTGTCTATAGAAAACCTGTAAGAGGTCTCCTGTCTATAGAAGAGTTGAAGGATACTTTCTGTCTATAGAAGACCACTTGGAGGTGTTCTGTCGATAGAAGTCCTGTAGGAGGTATTTTGTCTATAGAAGACATGTAGGGCGTCTTCTGAATGTAGAAGTCATGTAGGGAGTCTTCGGTCTATAGAAGTTTTGTAGAAGGTCTTCTGTCTATAGAAGACCTGTAGGAAGTCTTCTGTCTATAGAACACCTTTAGGAGGTCTTCAGTATATAGAAGACCTGCATGAGGTCTTCTGTCTATAGAAGAAGACCACTTAGAGGTCTTCGTCTATGGAAAACCTGTAAAAGGTATTTTGCCTATAGAAGGTCTGTATGAAGTCTTCTGTCTATAGAAAACCTGCAGGGGGACTTCTGTCTATAGAAAACCTGTAGGAGGTCTTCTGTCTATAGAAGACATGTAGGGAGTCTTCTGTATATAGAAGTCGTGTAGGGAGTCTTCTGTCGATAGAAGTCCTGTAGGATGTCTTCTGTCTATAGACCTGTAGTAGGTCTTCAGTCTATTGAAGACCTGTAGGAAGTCTTCTGTCTATAGAAGAAGACCAGCTAGAGGTCTTCTGACTATGGAAAACCTGAAAGAGGTCTTCTGTCTATAGAAAACCTGCAGGGGTGTCTTCTGTCTATAGAAAACCTGCAGGGGGTCTTCTGCCTATAGAAGACCTGAAGGAGGTTTTCTGTGTGTGGAAGATCTCTGTAGAAGATATGTAGAAGGTATTCTTTGTAGGAGCTTTCTGTCTGTAGAAGGCCTGTAGGAGATATTATTTGTAACGAATAAGGTATTCTTTCTATAGAATACCTTTTGGAAATCTTCCGTCTAAGGAGGACCTGTAGAAGATCTTATTTATATAGAAGATGTGTACGGGGTTTTCTATCTAATAGAGACCTGTATGAGGATTGCATACTAGAGAACATCTATGGGAGGTATTTTATTTTTAGAAGACCTGCACTATGGAAGTTATACGGACTATATAATATCTGTATGAGTATCAGTAGGAGGTCTTCAGCCTTTAGTGCATCTCTAAGTGGTATTTTTTCCATTTAGAGAAATTCTGGATTTAAAATTCCCGAAGCACTTTTTGTACCTATAGGTGACATCTGGAAGAGGTCCCCTAAAAGGTCGAACGACCTTAGAAGACTTGTAGGACATCTACATCAGTAATAATGTGAGGTAAGAGGTTGGAAACACACATTTCACCCACACCGCCGAGGAAGCTCCAAAAATAGCAATAACATTAATGCTGGCTGACATTTGTCAACCCCTTGAGACTGTTAATTTGTAAACTTTTCTATTTTATGTTATGGTATTTCATTTTTTGACTTTCAATACCCTGCAGTCCGTCTTTCAGCCCTTTTCGCAATGAAAAATACTTTTACTACATGTATGTCCTTTTAAATACTGTTTTTCATGGTTGGTCGTCAGAACCAGCCAGCGATTCAGCCACCGAACTCTTTTGGCAAGTCCCAAAAAGTATAAAATATTTTGCAAAGAAAACTGAATTTCCAGTTAATATTAATGTTTGGTGACACCTTTTTGCCTTTGATTAATTATACATGGCGACTATGTGAGAAGACCAAAAAATCAACATTGCCAAAAAGTTGGCCGTCAAGCGCTTTGTGGTTAGCTTGGGCTATAGCCACAACAAGTGACTGGTTCGCGAGAGACATTTATTTCCCGCCGGTTTTTGGGGTTGAAGTTGTTAACAGAGTTGTTCACACTTCGTGCATAGAATACCTTGCGAAGGGCCAGATATGTTAATCAACTCATCAAGTCTAAATGAAGTTGACAAAATGTAATGTATTTTTGTGTCGGGTTGATTCCTAGGCGGAAGACAATATTTCAGATTGGGGAATATACAGTCCAAACGAAAAAGGAAACAGTGACAACTTATTTTGCATTTAAGGGATAATAAATAAATTGTAAGTAAATAGATAAATGGTATGATTACAATTTTAAAAGTAAATATATTATAGCGTTTAGTCCTTTTAGAGATATGTTTAAAGTATTCAATGGAATATATTAGAAAATGTCTTGTGGTTATAGATGTTCTACGATTGGTGCAATATGATTGTCATAAGGCTACCTAACATCGATGAACTTAAATTTTTGTATTACCACTTATCTTAACAAACGATAGCTCAGAGACGAAGGTTTTGGCGGTCGTGAACTGATATTGGAAGAACGGCATGTGACAGTGTCAGATAGAGACAATCATGTATAGTTTTTTTTCGCTCATCATACATTTGATAATGCATGAACACCTGCCCGTAAAAAAGGATTGTTCTCCTTGGACAATTCGAATATAAGCAATATGGGCCCGCATCTTCCTGAAACTCCCCAATAATTTTCCTACTTACTTTGCTGGCTTATGGCTGCACCGTTGTTCCATAAGCCGAGCTTAAAAAAGATTTCCAAGTGCGTCGGCATTGTGGGCATCTCATGCAATTTGAAAGACCATTTTCCGAAATGTTGTCTTCTACTTCATATTTCCATCGCATTCGTGACCTTCCCCTTCTGCGTGAACTATCACTTGGCTCGCTTTTATATGCCTTTTGAGCTGGGGCATCTTTATCCATTCTCACAACATGGCGTAGCCAATGTAGTCGTTACAGCTCGATACGTCTGTCTATGTTGATGTCCGAGAATAGATAATATAGATTCGACGATGATATTCACCGTCGACGCAGATCGGCCCATAGATTTCCGAAGAATTTTTCTCTCAAACACCCCACGAGCTGCCTCATGTGCTTGGGCAAGCAGCCATGCTTCAGATCCATATAACAGTACCGTCCACGGAGCAACACAAATGTTGCTAGACCACTAAACGTTCTGAGCCATCAACACACTTCCAAAACGGTTGCGCAAATAAATGTGTATACCAAGGAAGCAATTGTAGGTGTGTGGATTAATTATCCATCGCTACAACAAAAATCTGCTTTGAAAAGGACTGTTCCTAGAATGAAGACAAATGTCGAACTTTGACAAATTTGAATTAAATTCGCATATGCAAGTTTCGCATCAGGGCGGAATAAATACAAGTTATCAACGTACGACCATAGCCCAATATGCCTGATGAGCCGCTTAACCAACGTCGAAACACGTCGCATAATGGTGGGTACGTAGGTTCTTCTCCTGGCTTTCCTTTTCATTGCAAAACTTAGATCATCAAGTTCGACTCGAAAGAGTAGAAATAATCACTTAAAAATATTTTCGAATGACTGCCCTTACAAGGAAAAATTCAAATAACAAAAAAAAGTTATTCTGCATAGCCATATTAATTTTGCAGGAATGTGGAACGTAGACATGGCTTCAAATACCTCTGAACAGATAGGGCTGTCGAATGCGGATTTATAATCGACAAATAGGTGAAATTTAGCAATGTGTTTTTCGTGGGTCTTTTCCAAGATTTGGCTAGGTGGTGTACACTCTATACCGTCATCTTTTATTGGTTCTGGGGCATCTTCTTCACCGCCATTATTTGATACCAGAAGCTTTCAAAATGCTCCTTCCAGATCCTCAGCACGCTATCTTTATCTGTCACCAGGTTTCCATCTGCTCTCTACAGGAGGTTGTGCCTGAACTAAAACCTTCGGTTTGGTGTTTTACTCGTTGGTAAAATTTCCTGACTTCATTCTGACTCCTGTACATCTCGATTTCTGAAAATACGTTTCTCCTTTCTCTCCTTTTCTCCCGACAATTCTCCATCGCATTACGTGTTCCTACTGTCTGCAGGGTTGCCCTATACACTGCGTTTTTCGCTTAAGTAGCGTTACGACAGTCCTGATCGTAGGAGTGGTGGTTTTTTGGTACCCAAGTGCGCTTTTGCTGCAGTTTGTAGGGAGTAGGTAATTCTTTGCCATTGTGCTTCTATACTATTATCGGGACAAGAAGTGCTTTCTTCAAGCAGATGGGTACGTTGAGCGGAGTAGGCTTCGGCTACATGTTGTGTTTGCAGCTTTTCGACGTGGAGTTTCCGTGTTGTGTTAGATCGCATCTTTGAGACTGATGTAGAAGAACTTCGCATTTATACGGATTATAGCAATTCGCTAATCTTCTGGAGTGAATCTGGAGACAAGGTCTTTTATTCTCCTGTTAACCATAAATCCACAGCCAAATTCATGTCGCGTTTCATGGCAGCTATAATACAGAGCGTAATCGTCTGATTTACTTACGTCTGTCCCTTTCCATCGCATTTCCTGTAATAATATCGGCTTTGTATTTCTTGAGTACATCCGCCAATGCGAACACTGCGCCTGTTCTGTACGCACATTCCATGTGCAGTTTCGCAGATCGTAGGGTTCGTCAATATTAGGGGGTTTGATTTTCTTTTTCTTAGCTTTTTCATAGTAGGTTGGGTTTTCCGAGAGTGGGCAACTAACCCGACGCCTCAACCCATTTTTTATAGTTCTTATGGGTGAACTCGCGGCACATATTAGCTCACTATTACATCGGGTGATGAGAATAGCTCCAAAGATGGCATTGTCCACAATTGAGATGAAAGAGGGACCAAGATAAGCCTGGACTTCGCCATGTTAAAGCCAATCAGAATTAGGTCTTATGCAGTTCATCACGGAAGAAGACAGCGAAAAACGCCAGTTCAGCAAATAACAATAAAAAATAACCATTTAATAGTTCAGAGAAATTAGTGAGAGTGTTATTTTTGGACAAAACTTCGAGAACCGATCGCGGACGATCTATAATAAAATTAAAAAAAATCGTAAACCAAAATTTAGTTTCAATCGAACAAATCTTGAGAAAATCAGACGATACATATGTATATATGGGAGCCTTATCTAAATCTGAACCGATTTCATTGAAACTTAAAACACGCAATTCTGGACTCAATTTCTACTCAATGGCACAAAACTTTCGGGTTTTTGATCTCATATGAAGTATACAATTTTTCTGTTCGGGTTTATGGGACCTGACATACATTTATGCAGAAAATATATGAATATCTCGTCCATTATCGGCACTTTTAGGTGTTAGCAATATTTTCCAAAAAAAGGAATGTAGTTTGTCCAGAATTATATACAGAAAATTATCAATATATGTATATGCATTGTACCATTTATTTATTTTTTTAAGGTTTTTGTGACACTTTTCCTCCAAAGTAGCTGAATTTTGGTATTCCAGATTTGGCTCTATTTTTCGACATTTGGCATTCCATATACCCGGTGAAAAAACTTATTCGTTGAGAAAATTCGTGTTTTAATAGTCCTTTTTCGGTGCGATGTATTTAATTTTCTCAGAGAACAAACTACCAATTTATAAAAACTTTTTATAAAAACCATTTACCATGATATAGTCTCCACATAATGGTCCTCCCCTTTTAAGAAATTTTGAATGGCGACACGTTTAAAATGTTCGACTCTAACATAACGACTATTTTATTTAAACATATATTTTTAAAACGTTTTTTATTTACGTTTTTTTTTACATTTGCAGATATACCTGGAGCTAATCGCAACGTCATTTTAAGGTAATTTATATTCAATATTGTGTTTTCTTCAATTTTTAACCAAAAAGTATATATATATATATATATATATATATATTCCAAATTTATTAAATATAGTTATTATTTAAATTATTAACGCTACAATTTCTTTATACATCTCCTACTAGCACATGTAATGCTTACAACATGCAACAGCAACATAATCCTTAAAATTTTCCATTCAAATGTCTTGCCATCAAGTTGCTAAGCCAAATGAGGTGTATTTTTTCAAAAAAATCCCATGGAAAGTATTTTGCAATTTAAAATAATGGGTTTAGTTTACAATTTCACCAGCTTTACAACATGAATACTCTTAACTCTTTCGCCGAAATGTGGTGAATTGCCGAGATTTAAGAGTATACACTTTTAAGAGAATATCTGCTTGGCAGATTTTTTAAAGAGTTAACATCAGTTCATTTAAACTATATGGAATGAAATGAAAATAAAGCTTGAACAGTTTGCAAAATAGAATGAAGGTAATGACACAGACATCATAATTATAATGTAATCATACAAATGAAAGTTGTTATTTTCTAAAATTGGTAAAGTTTCTTGAAACCTGTTAATATCTATAAAAAATGCGTATAGGCTTCATAACAAAAATAAATAAATTATAAATTTTGGAAATAGATTTTTAAAATTATACGCTTGAAATTTGGGAGTCCATTAATTTGTATACACCTTACCACACTGTGGTTTAGGGTATTATGTCTTTGTGCAAATTTTTGTAACAGGCAAAAGGAAACGAGTTAGACACATGGTTCCTTTTGAGAATATGCATTGAAACACTTTCCGTGTTGATTTATGCATGACCATCCATCCGTCTGTCCATGTTAAATGCAGGTCGCATATATGACATGAACTGGATGAAATTTGGCACAGCTCATTCATTTGTCCCAAGAACCCTATTGAAATTGAGAAAAATCGGTTCAGATTTAGAAATAGCTCCCATATATATTTTCATCCGATTTAAGGTAAATGGTGCACCAAAGTCACTAAATTACTTTCGATTTTAACGAAATTTGGCACAGCGTACTGAATTAAGCTTATAATGATGTGTGCTAAGTTTCGTGAAAATCGGTTCAGATTTAGATATAGCTCCCATATATATTTTCGACCGATTTTATGTAAATGGTGCACCAAAGTCCCTATATATCATTCGATTTGCACGAAATTTGGCGCAGCGTACTGCTTTAGGTCTACAATGTTGTGTGTTAAGTTCCCTGAAAATCGGTTCAGATTTAGGTCTACAATGACGTGTGTTAAATTTTTTGAAAATGCGTTCAGATTTAGATATAGCTCCCATATATATTTTCGACCGATTTTATGTAAATGGTGCACCAAAGTCCCTATATATCATTCGATTTGCACGAAATTTGGCGCAGCGTACTGCTTTAGGTCTACAATGATGTGTGTTAAGTTCCCTGAAAATCGGTTCAGATTTAGGTCTACAATGACGTGTGTTAAATTTTTTGAAAATGCGTTCAGATTCAGATATATAGCTCACATATATAGTTTGGTCCGATTTAATGTAAATGGTGTACCAAAGTCCCCATATATCTTTCGATTTGCACGAAATTTGGCATAGCGCACTAAATTAAGTCTAAAATGATGTGTGTTAAGTTTCTTAAAAACCGGTTCAGATTTAGATATAAATGCAAATCCTTCGATTTACACGAATTTTGGCATAGCGTACTGAATTGAATTTAGAATTGGGTGTCTTAAGTTTCGGGTAAATCGGTTCAGATTTAAGTATAGCTCTCATATATATTTTCCTTCGATAACCTATATTGGATTAATGTGTGCATATGTTGATATATACGCTTTATATTATCGTGTGAGTTAGTGCAAATAGTAGCCGTTTCTCCGATCGAGATATATTGTGAACAACACACTATGTTGCAGCATACCAAGTGGTTGTTCATATACGTTCAGATGTACATACAGCTCCCATACACAATTGTGCACGATTTGATACAGATGGTACACGAAGAAATCCGTTCGATTAACATATGGTTCAGAACTGTATGTGTATAGGTTGTTTTAAATTAGTTCAAATGACTATGTAGTCCACACATTTAATTTCGTCATTTCTTCAGGATATTGTACATATGAGCATCTTTTGTATTTGCCCAAATTGATGAAGGGTATCATATAGTCGGTCCAGTCCGACTTTACTACTTTCCTTACTGTTTTTTTTTTTTAATTGTTAAGAATTTGTTGGTGAGTCTCTAAATACAGACAGCTAGATTAAATATGTTGTTGTTTGTAAACTAGTTTTCAAAGAATTACATAGAAAATAACTAATATTTGGAATCCTTTTAGTTATGCTCGTTCGTCTGTGTGACAAGTGGCTACTCATTTGTAAATCGTATTATTACAAAAATCGGTGTCAGTGGGTTTTTCGCGCAGAAATATATATCCGTGCTCAATTCGTGGAAATGCAAATAGCCGTTCAGCCGTTCCCGAGTTTTAGCGAGACTAACGAACAGCAATTCATTTATATATATAGAATAGATATATGGAGAGTGAGATAATAGACCTATATAGCCCATAATTGCAGTAAATCTATATTAAGTATCAATATTAAGGACTGATTTACTATTCGCAGTATATAAGGTCTATCAAAGAGTTGGCCACCTGTGGGTGGTACCAGAAGATGTTGGCATATAGACGTAATCTTTGGCTGGCCTCATCTTCGGATTTAATGAAATCGTTTATCCCTTCGAAAGTTATTGTGCCCAATCATAAAGACGGACGGACGAATGTGTGAAAAGGATTTGGCGTAACAAAACATGGGGTCTAAATCAATATTTCGATCCGGAACATTTCAGTTTTTTCAGTTTTTGGGAGATTTTTCCGCACCCGAATCGGCTGTAATATAGTACTTTGAGTTGTTATTGGGTAGCAAATCTCTCCACTAAAAATTATAAATATAGGTCAATTTTCGGTATTTTGGGGTTCCTGAGCACGCTTTTCAACCGAATTCGCTGTAATTTGGTATTTTGTAGTCGTATATGGTAATAACATTTCCTCCCAAATATTATTAATATTTGTCCCCCTTTTTTGGGGTAGTCCCTATATAACTATTAAAACAGTTAGCTAATTTGTTCCGTGTGTTAGGGTTGTCCCCATATATGCGTATGCTACCATGATATTCGATATTATGGGGATTTTTGGCACGTTTTTCAACCGAATTGTCTGTAATTTGCTACGTTTGATTTAATGTTTAATATTGGCCCACTTTTTGGATAGCCATAATATAATGGAACCCCCATTATTCGATAGTTTTGGGATTTTAGATATCAACATATAACGGAATCCCCTATTATTCGGTATTCTAATGGTTTTAGGCATATGTATTTTGTTATGTTGGGTTATGGTATGGTAGCAATTTTTCCTACTAAAAACCAGTAAGGAAAGTAATAAAGTCGGACGGGGCCGACTATATGATACCCTTCACCACTTTGAGTATATTCAAGAAATGAATCCTAACAGAAGTCGTATGTGTCAGTCTCGTTTCCTACTGCCTGCTACAAACATATGCGCAAAAACAGAAAAAAAAATTGGTTCAAGAACCTCAAAACCTGGGGGCTACCAGAAAAAATTGACCACTATTTATAGTGTAGAGATGTGCTACCTAATAAGAACTCGACGTACTAAATTAAGTCAATTTGGTTGAAAAATACGATCAGAACCCCCAAAATACCAAAAATTTGGGGTACCGTTATATGGGGACTACCAGAAAAACTAGACCTATATTTATAATTTTTAGTGGAGTAATTTGGTACCCAATAAGAACCCAATGTACAAAATTTCAGAGAATTCAGTTATAAAACAAGCCCAAGAACCCGAAAATACCGAAAATGTGGGGTACCCTTATATGGGGGCTATCCGAAAAAATTGACATTTACTTTTAATTTTTGGTAAGGAGATTTGCTACCCAATGAGAACACAAAGTACCAAATTTCAGCAAATTCGGTCGAAAAATGCTATCAAAACCCCCAAAATACCGAAAATTGGGGGTAATCTTATATGGGGGCTATCCGAAAAAATGGACCTTTATTTATAATTTTTGGTAGGGATATTTGCTACCCAATAAGAACTCAATGTACCAAATTTCAGCGAATTCAGTTAAAAAACGCGCTCAAGAACCTCAAAATACCGAAAATTTGGGGGTACCCTTATATGGGGGCTATCCGAAAAAATGGACCTTTGTTTATAATTTTTGGTAGAGAGATTTGCTACCCAATAAGAACTCAAAGTACCAAATTTCAGCGAATTCAGTTAAAAAACGCGCTCAAGAACCTCAAAATACCGAAAATTTTGGGGTACCCTTATATGGGAGCTATGCCTAAACGTGGACCGATTTTCTCCAATTTCAATAGGTTTCGTCCTTGGGCCAATTAAGTGACCTGTGCCAAATTTCATCCAAATCGGATCATAAATGTGACCTGTACTTTGTTAACAAAAATACATGGACGGACGGACGGACGGACGGACGGACAGACGGACAGACGGACATGCATAAATCGACTCAGAAAGTGATTCTATGCATATTCTCAAAAGGAACCATGGGTCTATCTCGATTATTTTTGCCTGTTACAAACATATGCACAAAGACATAATACCCTGTACCACAGTGTGGTGAAGGGTATAATTATCAATATTGGTCTACCTATAGAGGGAGCCCCCATATAACGCTACACAAACTTGGGAGCAATATAACATTTCAGATTCTCATTGAGTGGAAAATGTCCCCAACAAAAATTATCAACATTGGTCCATGTTTCCTGATATCCCCCATTTCGATTTTACGAAGGCTGATAATATAAAAATCGTTATATTGAGATTCTACTATACTCTCTATTATAACGTCTTATTTAAATAAAGTAAAAATTTTGCATAATTCCACTTAAAACATTCATCCTCCTTCATCTCTATTTAAATCCTATTTATAATACGATAAGAACATTAAAGGCAAAATGTTTAACAATTGTCAAGTAAAAAACTTTTCATATTTGGGTTCTTTTTTACTTTTTTAATTTTTTATACCCTTCACCACACTGTGGTACAGGGTATTATGTCTTTGTGCATATGTTTGTAACAGGCAAAAATAATCGAGATAGACCCATGGTTGCTTTTGAGAATATGCATAGAATCACTTTCTGAGTCGATTTATGCATGTCCGTCTGTCCGTCCGTCTGTCCGTCCGTCCGTCCATGTATTTTTGTTAACAAAGTACAGGTCGCATTTATGATCCGATTTGGATGAAATTTGGCACAGGTCACTTAATTGGCCCAAGGACGAACCCTATTGAAATTGGAGAAAATCGGTCCACGTTTAGACATAGCTCCCATATAAGGGTACCCCCCAATTTTCAGTATTTTGAGGTTATTTAGCACGTTTTTTAACTGAATTCGCTGAAATTTGGTACTTTGAGTTCTTATTGGGTAGCAAATCTCCCTACTAAAAATCATAAATATAGGTCCATTTTTTCGGATAGTCCCCATATAAGGGTAGCCCCAATTTTCGCTATTTTCGGGTTCTTGAGCTCGTTTTATAACTGAATTCTCTGAAATTTTGTACAGTGGGTTCTTATTGGGTACCAAATTACTCCACTAAAAATTATAAATATAAGTCCAGTTTTTCTGGTAGTCCCCATATAACGGTACCCCCAAATTTTTGGTATTTAGGGGGTTCTGATCGTATTTTTCGACCGAATTGACTGTAATTCAGTACGTCGAGTTCTTATTAGGTAGCAAATCTCTCCACTATAAATTATAAATATAGGTCAATTTATTCGGGTAACCCCCATATAAGGGTACCCCCCAATTTTCGGTATTTTGGGGTTCTTGAGCGCGTTTTTCAACCAAATTCTTTGTAATTTGGTTTTTTATACCCTTCACCACACTGTGGTACAGGGTATTATGTCTTTGTCCATATGTTTGTAACAGGCAAAATGAATCAAGATAGACTCATGGTTCCTTTTGAGAATATGCATACAATCACTTTCTGACTCGATTTACGCATGTCCGTCTGTCCGTCCATGTATTTTTGTCAACAAAGTACAGGTCGCATTTATTATCCGCTTTGGATGAAATTTGGCACAGGTCACTTATTTGGCCCACGGACGAACCCTATTGAAATTTGGAGAAAATCGGTTCAGATTTAGATATAGCTCCCATATATAGTTTCGTCTGATTTTCGGTGAATAATACACCAAACTCCCAATATTTGTCCGATTGGGACACATTTTTGCACAGAGTACTGATTTAGGTGCAGATTGATGTCTGCGAAGTTTTGTTAAAATCGGTTCTGATTTAGATATAGCTCCCATATATATTTTCGTCCGATTTTAACGTATTGATACACCAAACTCCCAATAGTGGTCTGATGGAGACAAAATTTTGCATCATGTATTGAATTAGGTCCCGACTGATGTGTGCGAAATTTTGTTGGAATCGGTTTAGATTTAGATATAGCTCCGATATGTAGTTTCGAATGAATGAGAAGTTTTGTTGAAATCGGATCAGATTTAGACATAGTTCCCATATATAGTTTCGTCCGATTTAAAGAAAATAGTACACCAAACTCCCAATATTGATCCGATTGAAACAACATTTTGCGCAGAGTACTGAATTAGTTCCCGACTGATGTATGCGAAATTTTGTTGGAATCGGTTCAGATTTAGATATAGCTCCCATATATAGTTTCGTCCGATTTCATGTAAATGGTGCCCCAAAGTCCCTATATATCATTCGATTTGCACGAAATTTGGAATAACGTACTGAATTGATCCTAGAATGATGTCTGCCATGTTTCAAGAAAATCGGTCCAGATTTAGATATAGCTCCCATATATAGTTTCGTCCGATTTCATGTAAATGGTGCCCCAAAGTCCCTATATATCTTTCGATTTGCACAAAATTTGACATAACGTACTGAATTGAGCCTAGAATGATGTCTGCCAAGTTTCGAGAAAATCGGTCCAGATTTAGATATAGCTCCCATGTATAGTTTCGTCCGAGTTCATGTAAAGGGTGCACCAAGGTCCACATATATCTTTCGATTTGCACGAAATTTGGCATAACGTACTGAATTTGTGAAAATCGGTCCAGATTTAGATATAGCTCCCATATATAGTGTCTTCCTATTTCATGTAAATGGTGCACCAAAGTCGATATATATCCTTTGATTTGCACTAAATTAGGTATAACGTACTGAATTGAGCCTAGAATGATATCTGCCAAGCTTCGAGAAAATCG
>NW_026880897.1:0-32891 GCF_032173495.1 Musca vetustissima
CAGGGTGATTTGTTTGTTAAATTGTTTTGAGGCAATCAGGGTGATTTCTTTTACGTCGGCAAACACTCACAATATATCTCAATATATTTTATAATTGTTCTTAATTAGTTCCACTTTAGTTTACGTTTTAGTTTTCTTTTAACACAAATATAATTTTCCTTCCGAGTTAATTGTCCGTCCGCGATCGCTGTTTACACTGTTTTCATATTTTCGTTTCTCTCTTTCGTCAGTGTTGGCACATTATATCAGTGTTGGCACTTTATGATATTGGCTGTCAGTGTTGACAAATCGTTGACTATCGATAATATCGTTATGATTCGATGAAAATTAATCAATAAATTATTGTAATTAAATTTGTAGGCAATTTTAAGATGATTTAGATGACTATTAATTATTTTTCATGTTTTTATTGTTTTCAGGGATTTTCCGTAGTTTTTAATTGTTGGAAATTTATTTTGCTGCTATTATTATCTTTTTTTGTCGATATTTTTAATACAAATTTAATTTGTCGATAGTACCAAATGATCAAATTAAAGACAATGCAAGTTTTCACTGTATATACCTGAATTTCCCTTTTTTCTTGGTACTTTTTCAACGCCTATTCTCCCAATTTTCTCTTTAGATGAAACTATTCTCAGCACCAACTGACCTTTCGTTTTTGTGATGAATTTTGGTTTGGATAGCAATGATGAATTTATGAATTCGGTATTTTCGTATTTTTACAAAGGCTTTTCCTTTGTAACAATGTCAGACCACAGCGTGTTGAGTTGGGGGAACTCTTTTCCTCTGGTTTATACCAGCAATTTTAAACCTTGCAGTTAAGAGGACGACGATGAGGTACGTTCACTGGATCGTTCCAAAACCTAGTCTAAACTAGGACGGCTCGAAGGACCATGAAGAATTCTGTACCTTTCTCAGAATTCTGCTGTGTGGTTCCCAAGGAAAAGCGAATTCAAAATCCAGTATTCTTGGGTAATTCAAAATTAAAGCTCTTGCTTTATTGGGTTCTTTTTACAAACTAAAATACAAAATGGTTTTCTAATTCTATCAAAGCGCTTCTTGCGGCATGAGTAATGTAGATGTATTAGTGAATGTAATAAAGATATAATGGAAATGTGATAAAATGTACTAAATTAGGAATTCATTGTAATCGATAACAAAATATAACACATTAAAAAGTAGAGTTATGTAAGCTGAGTCAGTGGGACATCACTGCTGTTGAACATGGTTTCAACAAGTTCATTTTTCGAGTCTACCGCTTCCTCAGTCGAATGACCACCAGCAAGAACATCATCGACATACACATTTTGATGTATTATTTTAGCAGCTTTTGGGTATGTGTCTTTGATATCATCCGCAAGTTGTACGAGAGTTCGAAGAGCTAAAAATGGCGCACAATTAACTCCAAGTGTGACTGTAAGAAGTTCGTAATCTTCGATTGGGTCCAAGGGTGATTTTCGGAACAATATTCTTTGAAATCTTGTGTGATGTTTATTCTAAAGAATCTGTCTATACATTTGAGTGACGTCTGCGTTGTAAACATATTTGTAAAATTGCCATTTTAATATTTGAATCACCAGAATTTGTTGAATCATTCGCGCAGTATACAAATTGTCGTTAAGACTTCGCTTGTTAGACGTCAGTCATGATGCGTTAAATAGGAATCTAAGTTTTGTAGTAAGTCTGTCTGATTTGATAACCGCATGATGGGGTAAGCATTAGTGTGGGGTCTGCTTTATCTCTTCCGTTAAAATTTTTCTCATATGCCCCAACTGTAAATATTCGAGTATTGTTTTATCATATGAGGCCTTTCAGGAGATTTCGCAAGTTTTTTCTCCATTCTGAAAAACCGTGCAAGTGCTATGTTCCTTAAGTTTCCAAGTTCTTCGCAATTTTTAAATGGCCGGATATCATCGATGTAATTTTTCTCGCAAAAGTTGTCTTCTTCTGACCGCAAAATTCCTTTGGGGGCTCTTCCACCTCTCAAAAACGTGTAATAATTTTTTCAATCGCAGTAGTGTTTAAAAGAGTTATATTATTGTGACTTTGTGTACTTTCTGGTATTGGGCATCCAATGCAACCAAATACCTTGTTTTGTATTAGGTGTAGGTGTATTAATTTTGTAAATTAAGGTCCTTTATCCATCTCTATAAGTAGGTCGACGGGTTTAGTTTAGACCTACAATATTTATGAATTTATTCTTCTCGATATTCTGTGATGGTATATTAGATGGAATGGTCTTAAGCACTGGTGCCCAAACATCTAGTTCAAATTTTGGATCCAATATAGAACAAAGGGTAAATAAACACGATTTTGTAGATGTTTCTGATACAGTTTGACTAAGGCCTGTAACGTGAACAAGGTTTCTCTTTGTAGGCAAACTCAATTTTTCATTTTTCTTTTATGAACGTGGACTGTGATCCCGGGTCTATGATAGCTCTGACATTGTATGATTGTCTCCAGTGTTCCTCCAGGGTTATATTCACAAGTTCTGTGGTCCTGAAGGGTCAAAGTTGTAATATTTGTTGTTTCTGTGGACTGTATGGTTGTTGTGAGCGCTGAAGCACTAGTACTAGAACATACTTCATATGTAGCATAGTGTGGTGTCTCAAATTACACGTTCTACATCCAACACGGCTTATGCATTCTTTATTTCCATGATTCGTGGATAAACAATTGCGGCAAAGATAGGATATTTTTACAACATGAATTCTGTCATTCACGTTTTTAGCGATAAACTGTGGACAATTTCGTATAAAATGGTTATTTTTGCAAATTTGACACTTATTTTGAATTGGAGTCTTATACCATAGACAGACGACAGACTTAATTTGCATTAAAAATTCATTAATTTGAATTAATATTTACCCCTGACAGACGAGAGTTTCTGCATTTACGAAACAGTTTTTTGCTTCAAAATAATTGTTTGTCTGTGTGTAGGATGAAATTTTTTTACATTTGATTCGATATTTTTCGGGATCACATCTTTAGGAAATAGATACATGACATAAAGGAGGAATAGCAACTATGATCTTAGCAAAATAGCTCCCATTTAAAAAATGGTTGAAATTTGCCTTCATTTCTTATTTTTATTTTCATAAATATAAATAAATTTGACAAGAAACAATTATTTTTAAACAGCATTGCCATATTGAAATTGCCTAATTCAGTATAAATTCAGTTTGATTTTGTGCATTAACAACACATAAAAATGAGGATAATGTCCAATTTAATTTGAATTAAGGCTGTTAATGCAAATTAAGGCTGTCGTCTGTCTAGGCTATTAGGTTGTTGAGGAACATTTGCATTATAATAACTTCCTAAATTCTGTTTTTTGGATTTTTGATTGATATTTGTAAGAAAACTATTTCCCACAGACTCTAAAATCTTACATTTGTGGGTCAAAAATTTGTCAAATTCCTCTTATGATGGGAGGATCTTAGAATCACCAAGTGAATTTTCAAAGTCTTCTAAAAAGTGTTTGCTGGACAAAGATATATTAATATTGGGTCCCATCCAGAAACTTCAACCTTTAATGTGTCTGGGGTTTTATATGCAGCTGTTTACTGTTCGCTGCAACTTCTGAATGCTGAAACTCGAGTTTGTGGTAACATGGGCAACTTGAATAATATTTTCAGCTGTTCGTTCACCTGCATCCTTTGATTCTCGTATCTATCGATTAAATTTTTCCACGCTAACTCGAACCCATCATTTGTCAGTAAGCCGTGGATTATAATTTCTCTGCCTTCGCCGGTTGTTTTTTGGGTTAAGTGAAAACGTTTCTCCATATTGCTAAGTTTTGAGTTCTTAATGTATATTGCTGTAACCCTCAGAGAAAGTGTCGGTGTCGCAGGGTGGTAACCTAAAAACTGGTGCAAATTCGACATCTGTACTCAATCTCTGCGCTATTTCGGATTCTCTTTCTGTTTTTTCTTCCTTTGCCTTCTTTTCTTCTTTTAGTGACTTTATTTAACCATTTATAGAAGATCCTCCCGGGCCAAATTTTCTAAGAGGACACTGCAGTTAGATGCCATTTTCTTCAGGGGGAAGTCTGCTTCCCTTAATGTTTCAGTAAGTTGGAATTGTTTATTTCGAAGCTCCTCTACATTATGTCCTCCTGACAACACATCATCAACATAAGTTTCGTACTTTAAAATTTCAGATGAGATACTATCTGTCAGTTTACAATCTTCTCCAAGTTGAATTAAAGTCCACAAAGCTAAAAACGGCGCGCAGTTAATTCCGAAAGTGAATGTCTTCAATTGGTATGTTTTCACAGGTTGATCCTCGCATGTACGATGAAGTATAAGTTGATATTTTCTTTCTTTTGGGTGGACCAATATTTGACGATACATCTTTTGTATGTCACCAGTGAACACAAATTCATAAAATCGCCAAGAAATTATAATTTGCATTAAGTCTGCAATTAAATTTGGTCCAGGTAGGAGCACATTGTTTAAAGAATAACCGCTTGTAGTCTTCTTTGACCCATTAAACACAAATCGTACTTTGGTTGACTTGCTTTCAGGTCTTACCACTGCAAGATGTGGCAAATAGAACGAAGTCTGCCTTTCATCCAGCTTCTCACGATGTGACACCGGTTCCATATGATCCAAATCGATATATTCCTGTAGAACACGGATATATTCATCCTTTAATTCTGGAGTTTTCTCTAATAATTTGTCCATCCGAAAGTATTGAACACAAGCACTATTCCTTGAAGATCCTAAATATATATCCTTCGGGAATTCTCGACGAAACGGAAGACGAACCACATATCTACCGCTTTCCTCACGATATGTAGTTTTCTTATAAAACTCCTCACAATATGTGTCATTATCGTTTGCATTATGAACTTTTTCAACATCTTCAACTTCCCAAAACATCTTCATTTGCTCATGGAGAGCTATATCATCATTGTTATATACAGTGGTCTTAAAAGTTCTCACTTCATTAATAGGCATGGGACCAGATAAATACCACCCAAATCTTGATTCTCGAGCTTTTAATTTGTTTGAAATGTCAAATAATCACTTCCAATAATCATATCAATCGGTGAAGATTTATAGAAATAAGGATCTGCTAGCCTCAATTCCGAAACGCCACTCAAATAATCCATCTCTACCTTCTTTGCTGGTAAAAAAATGTGATAATTTTGAAACTATTATCAAATTCATCTTCAAGGAGAAGTTCGTATCCCTTGCCTTCACAAAAACGTTGTACATTCTTTGTGAACTACCAACTATGGTTCCACCCAATCCACATATCTGTGTATCGTACCTCAATGTTGGAATGTTAAGTCGTTGTTGAATCCTTTTTGACAAAAAACTTCTTTCTGAGCCTCCATCTAATAACGCTCGAACCAAAAACTTTTCACCAGCATGTACTACTTCACGATCTGAAATTCCATCACCTTTCTTTTCATAACAATTCTCATTTTTATTATTTTCCAAGTGAAGAATCGTGTGGTGTTTTTGCTGGCATTTGGCGCACGAGTTTTGACTGGGACATTTCCCTTTGAAGTGTTTTGGTGACAAACAATTTACACAATACTTGTTTGCATAAACGAACTTCGTTCTTTTGTAGGGTGTTAATGATTTAAATTTGTTGCAATGCCACAGAGAATGATTCTGCTTACAGTTTCTGCATAAACCTTTATCTTCATTTGACTGGGAGTAGAATGATTGCGATTTCGAAAAATGCGTGTTATCTTTCTGATTAGACTTCTTTAAATCTGTAATTGTTTCTACAATTTCAATTTTTTTGCTCAAAAATGAATCAAGTTGTGGCCAGGTTGGAAACTCCTTATGGTCACTGAGTGAATCTTCCCAAGATCTTAAAGTTTCCTCTGACAATTTTGTCGAACATAAGTGAACGAGTATTGGATCCCAATTGTCCGTATTAATTTTATAAGATTTGAAAATTGCTATGCTTTCATTAATACAGTTTTGGATCTGTCGAATTGCTTTGGAACTTTCGCAGGAGGCGATTTGAATACCAAAAAGTTTCTTCATTTGTTGATAAACAAGTATGCGCATATTCTCAAAACTATTTTTCAATGCCTCCCAAGCTAACTTAAAATTCGCGTCACATAATTCAAAACGCTGAACGATGTGTAAAGCTTCACCTTTAGTCTTACTCCTCAAAGTCGTTGAGCATCAGACAAAACAGGGTGGTTAATAAACACAGCTTGGAAAATGTCCCTAAAGGCGGGCCATTTGGAATAACCTCCTTCAAAGGGTTGGGTATCACAAGGTGGTAGCTTGAGGCTTGGAATCCCTTGATGAATCATGGTCGGTTCTATCCGAGTACTCTCATGCACTTTCGGCTGGAGTTTGGCCTGACTCGCCTCAATAATCATGACTTTACACTTTTGATATAATTCTGATGCTTCATCAAATGTAACTGTCATGTCTCCCGAGTCCACCGGCGCATCTCCATCACAATCTTCCGTCATACAATTTTCATAACTTTCAACTAAATTGTTCCAACGTCGCTCCAGCTCTTCATGTTGTACTTCCAGTGCCGTCGCCGAATCAAATTCTCCAAGTTTTATTTTAATTTTTTCGCAAAATGATTGTAATTGTTTTGTATCAAAGCCAAATTTTCGACGAATCATTTTTTCCTTCTTTTTTGTCATGATTCTTAAATTTTTATTACCACAACGAGTTTTTTATCTTTACAATGTATATAATTTGGTATTTGGAGCTTTGTAATTTCAAGGAGAAAATCAAAATCCCGTTTAATCGGCGAAACTAAACAATGTGGCAAATCTTTCTTTTTCAATTTTGTCTATTTTGTCTATTTTGTATTACAACAACAATTACACTTCATTGCTCCAACTATCAAATTGCTGTTTATTGTCCCGCATTCACGAACGATGAATTCTCCAAATATTTTTCTTAGATAATTTGCCCAAAATATAAGCAAATTTGCAAAGACACTTACCTTCTTCTTTTATTTCAGCTTCTGTTGTTGGTGTTGTTGTTGTTGTTCGCAATCAGGGTGATTTGTTTGTTAAATTGTTTTAAGGCAATCAGGGTGATTTCTTTTACGTCGGCAAACACTCACAATATATCTCAATATATTTTATAATTGTTCTTAATTAGTTCCACTTTAGTTTACGTTTTAGTTTTCTTTTAACACAAATATAATTTTCCTTCCGAGTTAATTGTCCGTCCGCGATCGCTGTTTACACTGTTTTCATATTTTCGTTTCTCTCTTTCGTCAGTGTTGGCACATTATATCAGTGTTGGCACTTTATGATATTGGCTGTCAGTGTTGACAAATCGTTGACTATCGATCATATCGTTATGATTCGATGAAAATTAATCAATAAATTATTGTAATTAAATTTGTAGGCAATTTTAAGATGATTTAGATGACTATTAATTATTTTTCATGTTTTTATTGTTTTCAGGGATTTTCCGTAGTTTTTAATTGTTGGAAATTTATTTTGCTACTATTATTATCTCTTTTTTGTCGATATTTTTAATACAAATTTAATTTGTCGATAGTACCAAATGATCAAATTAAAGACAATGCAAGTTTTCACTGTATATACCTGAATTTCCCTTTTTTCTTGGTACTTTTTCAACGCCTATTCTCCCAATTTTCTCTTTAGATGAAACTATTCTCACCACCAACTGACCTTTCGTTTTTGTGATGAATTTTGGTTTGGATAGCAATGATGAATTTATGAATTCGGTATTTTCGTATTTTTACAAAGGCTTTTCCTTTGTAACAATGTCAGACCACAGCGTGTTGAGTTGGGGGAACTCTTTTCCTCTGGTTTATACCAGCAATTTTAAACCTTGCAGTTAAGAGGACGACGATGAGGTACGTTCACTGGATCGTTCCAAAACCTAGTCTAAACTAGGACGGCTCGAAGGACCATGAAGAATTCTGTACCTTTCTCAGAATTCTGCTGTGTGGTTCCCAAGGAAAAGCGAATTCAAAATCCAGTATTCTTGGGTAATTCAAAATTAAAGCTCTTGCTTTATTGGGTTCTTTTTACAAACTAAAATACAAAATGGTTTTCTAATTCTATCAAAGCGCTTCTTGCGGCATGAGTAATGTAGATGTATTAGTGAATGTAATAAAGATATAATGGAAATGTGATAAAATGTACTAAATTAGGAATTCATTGTAATCGATAACAAAATATAACACATTAAAAAGTAGAGTTATGTAAGCTGAGTCAGTGGGACATCACTGCTGTTGAACATGGTTTCAACAAGTTCATTTTTCGAGTCTACCGCTTCCTCAGTCGAATGACCACCAGCAAGAACATCATCGACATACACATTTTGATGTATTATTTTAGCAGCTTTTGGGTATGTGTCTTTGATATCATCCGCAAGTTGTACGAGAGTTCGAAGAGCTAAAAATGGCGCACAATTAACTCCAAGTGTGACTGTAAGAAGTTCGTAATCTTCGATTGGGTCCAAGGGTGATTTTCGGAACAATATTCTTTGAAATCTTGTGTGATGTTTATTCAAAAGAATCTGTCTATACATTTGAGTGACGTTTGCGTTGTAAACATATTTGTAAAATTGCCATTTTAATATTTGAATCACCAGAATTTGTTGAATCATTCGCGCAGTATACAAATTGTCGTTAAGACTTCGCTTGTTAGACGTCAGTCATGATGCGTTAAATAGGAATCTAAGTTTTGTAGTAAGTCTGTCTGATTTGATAACCGCATGATGGGGTAAGTATTAGTGTGGGGTCTGATTTATCTCTTCCGTTAAAATTTTTCTCATATGCCCCAACTGCAAATAATCGAGTATTGTTTTATCATATGAGGCCTTTCAGGAGATTTCGCAAGTTTTTTCTCCATTCTGAAAAACTGTGCAAGTGCTATGTTCCTTAAGTTTCCAAGTTCTTCGCAATTTTTAAATGGCAGGATATCATCGATGTAATTTTTCTCGCAAAAGTTGTCTTCTTCTGACCGCAAAATTCCTTTGGGGGCTCTTCCACCTCTCAAAAACGTGTAATAATTTTTTCAATCGCAGTAGTGTTTAAAAGAGTTATATTATTGTGACTTTGTGTACTTTCTGGTATTGGGCATCCAATGCAACCAAATACCTTGTTTTGTATTAGGTGTAGGTGTATTAATTTTGTAAATTAAGGGTCCTTTATCCATCTCTATAAGTAGGTCGACGGGTTTAGTTTAGACCTACAATATTTATGAATTTATTCTTCTCGATATTCTGTGATGGTATATTAGATGGAATGGTCTTAAGCACTGGTGCCCAAACATCTAGTTCAAATTTTGGATCCAATATAGAACAAAGGGTAAATAAACACGATTTTGTAGATGTTTCTGATACAGTTTGACTAAGGCCTGTAACGTGAACAAGGTTTCTCTTTGTAGGCAAACTCAATTTTTCATTTTTCTTTTATGAACGTGGACTGTGATCCCGGGTCTATGATAGCTCTGACATTGTATGATTGTCTCCAGTGTTCCTCCAGGGTTATATTCACAAGTTCTGTGGTCCTGAAGGGTCAAAGTTGTAATATTTGTTGTTTCTGTGGACTGTATGGTTGTTGTGAGCGCTGAAGCACTAGTACTAGAACATACTTCATATGTAGCATAGTGTGGTGTCTCAAATTACACGTTCTACATCCAACATTTATTCCCATGATTCGTGGATAAACAATTGCGGCAAAGATAGGATATTTTTACAACATGAATTCTGTCATTCGCGTTTTTAGCGATAAACTGAGGACAATTTCGTATAAAATGGTTATTTTTGCAAATTTGACACTTATTTTGAATTGGAGTCTTATACCATAGACAGACGACAGACTTAATTTGCATTAAAAATTCATTAATTTGAATTAATATTTACCCCTGACAGACGAGAGTTTCTGCATTTACGAAACAGTTTTTTGCTTCAAAATAATTGTTTGTCTGTGTGTAGGATGAAATTTTTTTACATTTGATTCGATATTTTTCGGGATTACATCTTTAGGAAATAGATACATGACATAAAGGAGGAATAGCAACTATGATCTTAGCAAAATAGCTCCCATTTAAAAAATGGTTGAAATTTGCCTTCATTTCTTATTTTTATTTACATAAATATAAATAAATTTGACAAGAAACAATTATTTTTAAACAGCATTGCCATATTGAAATTGCCTAATTCAGTATAAATTCAGTTTGATTTTGTGCATTAACAACACATAAAAATGAGGATAATGTTCAATTTAATTTGAATTAAGGCTGTTAATGCAAATTAAGGCTGTCGTCTGTCTAGGCTATTAGGTTGTTGAGGAACATTTGCATTATAATAACTTCCTAAATTCTGTTTTTTGGATTTTTGATTGATATTTGTAAGAAAACTATTTCCCACAGACTCTAAAATCTTACATTTGTGGGTCAAAAATTTGTCAAATTTCTCTTATGATGGGAGGATCTTAGAATCACCAAGTGAATTTTCAAAGTCTTCTAAAAGTGTTTGCTGGACAAAGATATATTAATATTGGGTCCCATCCAGAAACTTCAACCTTTAATGTGTCTAGGGTTTTATATGCAGCTGTTTACTGTTCGCTGCAACTTCTGAATGCTGAAACTCGAGTCTGTGGTAACATGGGCAACTTGAATAATATTTTCAGCTGTTCGTTCACCTGCAGCCTTTGATTCTCGTATCTATCGATTAAATTTTCCCACGCTAACTCGAACCCATCATTTGTCAGTAAGCCGTGGATTATAATTTCTCTGCCTTCGCCGGTTGTTTTTTGGGTTAAGTGAAAACGTTTCTCCATATTGCTAAGTTTTGAGTTCTTAATGTATATTGCTGTAACCTTCAGAGAAAGTGTCGGTGTCGCAGGGTGGTAACCTAAAAACTGGTGCACATTCGACATCTGTACTCAATCTCTGCGCTATTTCGGATTCTCTTTCTG
The DNA here is from genome assembly GCF_032173495.1 of Musca vetustissima. Lineage (NCBI taxonomy): Eukaryota > Metazoa > Arthropoda > Insecta > Diptera > Muscidae > Musca > Musca vetustissima. The sequence continues at coordinate 10,915 of NW_026880897.1, forward strand.
TTTTTTCTTCCTTTGCCTTCTTTTCTTCTTTTTGTGACTTTATTTAACCATTTATAGCTCCAAACGCCTTTTTATATGAGTCGACCGTATCTAAGTATTGGGTCCTCAATTTATTCTTTTCGATTGGTTTTTCTCCTTCTTCTAGAACATAATTTCGGCATTCCATATATTCGATTTTTTTATCTGTCCATAGAACGATTTTAGTTCATCTCGTGATACTTCCAACGCGTTTATGTCATCATCAGCTTTAGCGATACATAAAATTTATCCATAATCCTGCATATCATTGACGCAGTTTAAAAAATTCTCGCGTTTGGTCTTACTTTATGGTAAATTTTTCTTTCTCAAAAATGTTATAAAGTTGCCCAATGACGAGGACAAACTTTTCTGTGGGTTTATAACAAATTCAAAATTTTTGACTTCTCAAAATTTTCACGTTATACTCCAACTGATTTGATCAACAACAGTTAATATTTGTGCGTTGAAAATATGTGTTGTATTTACAACCAATATTGGTATAAGAAAAGAACATTTATTGTTATCGACTGTTTTTTGAATGGAAGACGTAGAAAAATATTTTTTTATCGCAAGAATGTTTTAAAGTTTACCCCTCGGCGGACAATGCCATACACTCCCCACTAATAAATAGTTCTTTTTTTTAAAAACAACAAACTGGGATTAAGCCTGACTATTTTGCAAAAACAAAATACAAATGGTATCCCAAATAACCCGCCATACACTACTGAAGTTTTAAGGAATAATAATTACAATGTTGCATGCAGAATGCGTTAATAACAATTAATTCAGTACCCATTTATACTCTTTAATCTGATTAATATGTAAAAGTGAGATAAAACCATGCATACCAAAGACGAACCCGATTATAGTAAACATTGGATATACTGAACAAAATTTTTTTCTTATGTCAATTTATTATTTTTAATTATTGCTGAAAAAAGTTAATTTTTGATGGAGAAACTCAAGCCCGCTATTTCCTCTTCTCCACATTTTTGATTTTTTTCTCATAATCTTTCCTTCGACAACCTATTTGTGGTTTAAGAGTCACGTTATTTATTTTGTAATCACAATTCGTGTGTATTCGTTTTTTCGCGGAAAAGTTATATCTTCCTATGTCATTCGGTCCATCTGGACAAATGCATGCAAAATAGCCTTATTTTCTATTTTAATTTGGCGTATTTTTCGTCCATATTGTTGTTATTCGCAATTTTACTTGCGGGAACTTTGTGAAAAACAATATGTTTCCTCGTTTTTATTTCTTTCATCAAACCAGATATCGAAAATTTTATTGTTTTTTATTCTGAAGTTCTCTACAAAAAACTGATATATTTTGAAAAACGCAAAAAATCGCAATTTGAAACCTATTGGAATCAATTTAGAAGTCTTTCATTAATATATTTCAGTTGTCAAAAGATCAGACAATTTAAACATTTTAGTAAAAGTCTATCTAAAATGACTTATGTGTAAAAAATGAACACATTTATTTTAATATAGTCTACCACTATGTAAATTTTGAATCGCTTCAAAAACGTATTAACAAATACTATATATTAAATAAACAGCACACACTACCGTTAATACTCTCCATGTTTAATTTTTATGTTTATGCTTTGAAACGTTTTAAAATACGCCTTGATTTTTAAATTATATTGGCTACGATTTTCAACACTTTTACGAAAAAAATCTTACGGAATCATAAATTTTGGCATTTTTTCTTTTTATTGCCATAGTGACTTTATTTAACCATTTATAGCTCCAAACGCCTTTTTATATGAGTCGACCGTATCTAAGTATTGGGTCCTCAATTTATTCTTTTCGATTGGTTTTTCTCCTTCTTCTAGAACATAATTTCGGCATTCCATATATTCGATTTTTTTATCTGTCCATAGAACGATTTTAGTTCATCTCGTGATACTTCCAACGCGTTTATGTCATCATCAGCTTTAGCGATACATAAAATTTATCCATAATCCTGCATATCATTGACGCAGTTTAAAAAATTCTCGCGTTTGGTCTTACTTTATGGTAAATTTTTCTTTCTCAAAAATGTTATAAAGTTGCCCAATGACGAGGACAAACTTTTCTGTGGGTTTATAACAAATTCAAAATTTTTGACTTCTCAAAATTTTCACGTTATACTCCAACTGATTTGATCAACAACAGTTAATATTTGTGCGTTGAAAATATGTGTTGTATTTACAACCAATATTGGTATAAGAAAAGAACATTTATTGTTATCGACTGTTTTTTGAATGGAAGACGTAGAAAAATATTTTTTTATCGCAAGAAAGTTTTAAAGTTTACCCCTCGGCGGACAATGCCATACACTCCCCACTAATAAATAGTTCTTTTTTATAAAAACAACAAACTGGGATTAAGCCTGACTATTTTGCAAAAACAAAATACAAATGGTATCCCAAATAACCCGCCATACACTACTGAAGTTTTAAGGAATAATAATTACAATGTTGCATGCAGAATGCGTTAATAACAATTAATTCAGTACCCATTTATACTCTTTAATCTGATTAATATGTAAAAGTGAGATAAAACCATGCATATCAAAGACGAACCCGATTATAGTAAACATTGGATATACTGAACAAAATTTTTTTTCTTATGTCAATTTATTATTTTTAATTATTGCTGAAAAAAGTTAATTTTTGATGGAGAAACTCAAGCCCGCTATTTCCTCTTCTCCACATTTTTGATTTTTTTCTCATAATCTTTCCTTCGACAACCTATTTGTGGTTTAAGAGTCACGTTATTAATTTTGTAATCACAATTCGTGTGTATTCGTTTTTTCGCGGAAAAGTTATATCTTCCTATGTCATTCGGTCCATCTGGACAAATGCATGCAAAATAGCCTTATTTTCTATTTTAATTTGGCGTATTTTTCGTCCATATTGTTGTTATTCGCAATTTTACTTGCGGGAACTTTGTGAAAAACAATATGTTTCCTCGTTTTTATTTCTTTCATCAAACCAGATATCGAAAATTTTATTGTTTTTTATTCTGAAGTTCTCTACAAAAAACTGATATATTTTGAAAAACCCAAAAAATCGCAATTTGAAACCTATTGGAATCAATTTAGAAGTCTTTCATTAATATATTTCAGTTGTCAAAAGATCAGACAATTTAAACATTTTAGTAAAAGTCTATCTAAAATGACTTATGTGTAAAAAATGAACACATTTATTTTAATATAGTCTACCACTATGTAAATTTTGAATCGCTTCAAAAACGTATTAACAAATACTATATATTAAATAAACAGCACACACTACCGTTAATACTCTCCATGTTTAATTTTTATGTTTATGCTTTGAAACGTTTTAAAATACGCCTTGATTTTTAAATTATATTGGCTACGATTTTCAACACTTTTACGAATTATTGTTTTTTATTCTGAAGTTCTCTACAAAAAACTGATATATTTTGAAAAACGCAAAAAATCGCAATTTGAAACCTATTGGAATCAATTTAGAAGTCTTTCATTAATATATTTCAGTTGTCAAAAGATCAGACAATTTAAACATTTTAGTAAAAGTCTATCTAAAATGACTTATGTGTAAAAAATGAACACATTTATTTTAATATAGTCTACCACTATGTAAATTTTGAATCGCTTCAAAAACGTATTAACAAATACTATATATTAAATAAACAGCACACACTACCGTTAATACTCTCCATGTTTAATTTTTATGTTTATGCTTTGAAACGTTTTAAAATACGCCTTGATTTTTAAATTATATTGGCTACGATTTTCAACACTTTTACGAAAAAAATCTTACGGAATCATAAATTTTGGCATTTTTTCTTTTTATTGCCATAGTGACTTTATTTAACCATTTATAGCTCCAAACGCCTTTTTATATGAGTCGACCGTATCTAAGTATTGGGTCCTCAATTTATTCTTTTCGATTGGTTTTTTTCCTTCTTCTAGAACATAATTTCGGCATTTCATATATTCGATTTTTTTATCTGTCCATAGAACGATTTTAGTTCATCTCGTGATACTTCCAACGCGTTTATGTCATCATCAGCTTTAGCGATACATAAAATTTATCCATAATCCTGCATATCATTGACGCAGTTTAAAAAATTCTCGCGTTTGGTCTTACTTTATGGTAAATTTTTCTGTCTCAAAAATGTTATAAAGTTGCCCAATGACGAGGACAAACTTTTCTGTGGGTTTATAACAAATTCAAAATTTTTGACTTCTCAAAATTTTCACGTTATACTCCAACTGATTTGATCAACAACAGTTAATATTTGTGCGTTGAAAATATGTGTTGTATTTACAACCAATATTTGTATAAGAAAAGAACATTTATTGTTATCGACTGTTTTTTGAATGGAAGACGTAGAAAAATATTTTTTATCGCAAGAAAGTTTTAAAGTTTACCCCTCGGCGGACAATGCCATACACTCCCCACTAATAAATAGTTATTTTTTATAAAAACAACAAACTGGGATTAAGCCTGACTATTTTGCAAAAACAAAATACAAATGGTATCCCAAATAACCCGCCATACACTACTGAAGTTTTAAGGAATAATAATTACAATGTTGCATGCAGAATGCGTTAATAACAATTAATTCAGTACCCATTTATACTCTTTAATCTGATTAATATGTAAAAGTGAGATAAAACCATGCATACCAAAGACGAACCCGATTATAGTAAACATTGGATATACTGAACAAAATTTTTTTCTTATGTCAATTTATTATTTTTAATTATTGCTGAAAAAAGTTAATTTTTGATGGAGAAACTCAAGCCCGCTATTTCCTCTTCTCCACATTTTTGATTTTTTTCTCATAATCTTTCCTTCGACAACCTATTTGTGGTTTAAGAGTCACGTTATTTATTTTGTAATCACAATTCGTGTGTATTCGTTTTTTCGCGGAAAAGTTATATCTTCCTATGTCATTCGGTCCATCTGGACAAATGCATGCAAAATAGCCTTATTTTCTATTTTAATTTGGCGTATTTTTCGTCCATATTGTTGTTATTCGCAATTTTACTTGCGGGAACTTTGTGAAAAACAATATGTTTCCTCGTTTTTATTTCTTTCATCAAACCAGATATCGAAAATTTTATTGTTTTTTATTCTGAAGTTCTCTACAAAAAACTGATATATTTTGAAAAACCCAAAAAATCGCAATTTGAAACCTATTGGAATCAATTTAGAAGTCTTTCATTAATATATTTCAGTTGTCAAAAGATCAGACAATTTAAACATTTTAGTAAAAGTCTATCTAAAATGACTTATGTGTTAAAAATGAACACATTTATTTTAATATAGTCTACCACTATGTAAATTTTGAATCGCTTCAAAAACGTATTAACAAATACTATATATTAAATAAACAGCACACACTACCGTTAATACTCTCCATGTTTAATTTTTATGTTTATGCTTTGAAACGTTTTAAAATACGCCTTGATTTTTAAATTATATTGGCTACGATTTTCAACACTTTTACGAATTATTGTTTTTTATTCTGAAGTTCTCTACAAAAAACTGATATATTTTGAAAAACGCAAAAAATCGCAATTTGAAACCTATTGGAATCAATTTAGAAGTCTTTCATTAATATATTTCAGTTGTCAAAAGATCAGACAATTTAAACATTTTAGTAAAAGTCTATCTAAAATGACTTATGTGTAAAAAATGAAAACATTTATTTTAATATAGTCTACCACTATGTAAATTTTGAATCGCTTCAAAAACGTGTTAACAAATACTATATATTAAATAAACAGCACACACTACCGTTAATACTCTCCATGTTTAATTTTTATGTTTATGCTTTGAAACGTTTTAAAATACGCCTTGATTTTTAAATTATATTGGCTACGATTTTCAACACTTTTACGAAAAAAATCTTACGGAATCATAAATTTTGGCATTTTTTCTTTTTATTGCCATAAAATAGCATATTATTTTCCAATATTGAAAAAATTTAAAAAAATTGAAAACTGTCCAAATAACCTATAGTGCAATGTAGTGATTTCTCCACAAAAAAATGTTTTAAACAGTTTTCTAATAAAATTGTAAAGGATTGTCCACATATAAGATTGTTTCTTGCGAAAAGAGAAATTATTTTAAATTAAACTCTAAGTATTGAAAATTTTGTCTCTGTCAACAAATTCCATGTACGCAGCGATATATGTGAAAATATTTTTGGTGGGTTTTGCGAATGCTCAATAAATAACATAAATGCTAAAAATTCATATATATTGTTTATTAATCAATTGTGTTATAATTGTGTTCTGGGCAGTTCGAAAGCCCAAATTTTCGAAAATTTTCCAATTGTTTTATATGGAAAATATAATATGGCGCTTATGTAATGATTGCAAATAATTTGTTTATGTTTCTCCCAAAATGTTCAATTGTGTGTGTTTTGTATGTTTGTGTAATTAAAAAATGGCGGGAATCATTTTTTTTGGAAAATATGCACACAAGCAAATTCTTAGTTTCCCAAAGGAATTTAACAATTCTTTTCCAAAGTTTCCAAGTTTTCCAAAAACTTCCTTTGGTTAACTTCGCATTTGAAAATGCACAGGTCTTTCCATTTATATTTTAACCATTCCAATCTTTCCAAATTTTCAAAGCAAAAAAAATTCTAGGTGTGCTTGTATGTGTAAATGCGGACGTATTTGTGTATTCCCAAAAAATCGCTAGGGTAGGGTCAGTCCTTAATTGTGTAAAAATGTGAGTCTTTATCAAAGGGTGTCAAATTGTATCAAAATTAGCGATTATTCTTCAAAGGTGCAGTGTCGGTATCAAATTTCGCCGCACCCTGTATTCCTTTCTTTCGAATTCACGCTTCAAAACCAGAATCTCATTGGTACTCACGTTGTATGTTGGAAACTGTGATCTGCTTGTGTGTGTCTTGTTATTTCTTATTGTTTTGTCCACTATTGTATTCTTCTTTCTGCTATGATGTTGTTGAATTGTTGGTTGTTGTGATTGTTCAATGTTTGTCTCACAGTTCATTTTTTTATAATCTTTTGTGTAAATGACTATTTCTTGTTTCTTGTTGTATTTCACTTTATATATTGTTGTTCGTTTGCACTTTTATAATTGTACCACTCTATTACTGTAAAATTTTTGTAGCAGTTTTTATTAATTTAAAAAAATCACTATTTAGCTCGACAGGACCATTATTTAATGTTTGGGGTTTTACCTCTTTTGCCTTATATTGCCAATTAAAAGTTGATTTTTTTTTATTTTTTAGAAAATTATTCAAAAATTAAATTTATTTATTTTTTATAGAGTACACTTTGTTTTAGGTCAGGTAGATTTAAGTTCCAATGGTAATTTATCTAATATGAGAAGTGCAATTTAGATTTAGGTTAAACGGTTTAGGTTTACCATGTTCACCTACTTTATGAGGATTTATTTGACATATATGCAAAGGAATTCAAAATTGAAACGCACTGGGTTAACGAAATCCGATTAAATGTAAACGTACTATTAGGTAATTTTATTCCAATATGTTTGTAGGGAATATGCAGTATATAGGCTTAGGTTATTAAAATTTTATATTAGGGGCAGTGCAAAATTTAGGTTTAAATTAGGAAAATTATTTAATTCTAGGTTTAATTTTATTTATGTTTAGGCTTATGTTTTAATATTCTGTATAATTAAGTTACTTAATTTATTTTATGTGAATTATTTATTCCTTTTTTTGTATGCGTGCATTGTTTCACTGGGGGGATCACGCATGATTTACTGCTCCGATTGCCAAAACTGAACTAAACTTAAAAAAAATGAAACGCAACCGGCAAAAATATCATTTTGTTTTGGAGAGCTGAATATATGTTCGGTTGGCTTTGTATACGTGTGATTGCTTAAATAAACGAAAACCCACCGCCAACTACCACTTTTTGCCGCCGTTGTTATGCTGTTTCTGACGCCGTTCATGTTAATGCGGACGCCGTTCATGGCGTTGCAAAGGGGAATTAAGAAACAATCTCGCGGACTTCCACTCTAGTATTTCGTGTCAAATGACAAAGACGCTCAACATCACTCAATCGAGAATTGTTTATATAGACCGCGTAAACAGATCTCTGAAGATTGGCCATGAAAGAAAGTTGCCCTCGAAAACATCAATATCACAAGGAGGCAAAGTTAGATTATGGATTAATGTCTAAATTTTCGGCTCAACATTAAAACTCGAATTTCCTCTAGGATCCTTAATACCTGCTATTGGGGATCTAGCGGCCTGATGACCCACATTGCTACTAGTGTGACTAGACGAATTAATTTTATTTAAACCAGTATCACTATCCTGGACTTCCTTAGAGGGATCCTGATTTACTTGAACGGTTTCTTGCCGAAGTTTGTGAAAGGCCCAGTTTATCATTGCTAGACAATCCATATACATGTCATACACGAACTCCTGCTTCGATTCTACAGACTCGATATCTTCCTGACACGAATCCTCAGACGATTCCAAACATATAATACATTTTTCAAAGGAGTTTTCCACGTTTGCCCATTTTTACTCAATTCAGTACTTCTAGTTTCTAAGATAAAGTTATCTACATCCTATTTCTTCAAAGTCCGGAATATCCGAAACTCTGATGTAGGTGTTTAGAAAAGTGGAGGGCACCAAATATCTAAAATAACTAATGGTCAAAAAATATTCATTTCGAATACAATATTACAAACAAATTGAAAATCAAAGCTTTTGCAATAAAAGCCGACGAAAAAATTTAATCGCTGCAAAAAATTAATTTCTGCACAAAAAACGCAAAATTTGCTAAAAAATTCCTTATAAAGTCGATACAAAAAAAAAACAAAAAAAAAGAGAAATTTACAAATATTACAAGCAATAAAATGCAAAAACAAGCTTTTTTGAATGAAAATCGACAATGATATAAAAATCGATAAAAATGTCGAACAAATTCAAAAAGTAATATATAAATCTGTTATATTTTTAAGAATAATAAATTATACGACACCAGTTTTTATTCAAAAGGCAAAATTTACTATTTTTATTTAAAATTACAATAAAAATAATGATTCTAATAAACCGATGACCACTGTCGTAATTGCGGACTGTAGGGTACACGATAAATGAAAATGTCCAAAATAAGGTTAAATATGTTCTTACATACACTGCTACACTACACTTACATACACCATTTACGAAAAAATTATTTTGTTCCGGGCCAACACGCTACAATCGACCGAACCGATTACTGTAGCGTACACCCAAACTAAAGAAAAACGAAACAAGTGAAGAACGTTAAGTTCGGCCGGGCCGATCTTTGGATACCCTCCACCATAAGTATACTGACAGATACTTCAAATGAAAATATAGGGAACATACCAAAAAGACCATTTAAGAAATTAATTGATTCAGTGTGATTGATGGCAGCTCCAAAAGTTGTGACTTGGAGACTGGCGTGAAAAAATCCACGGGATAAGTGCTAGGGTACGAGCAAATCCAGTAACATATGACACATTTTAAGCTTGATGAATATATTTTACTACTGTTCAAAGCTGCCCCCCTGGGGGAGGGGGGGTTGGCATTTATAAACAGTTACAGTTAATTTTGTAATCTTATTACCCCATTTAAAATTTTGAGAAATCGAAGGCAAATGTTAAAAACTCCGTTTTTACTGGAGTTTATTGGACATGTTCAAAGGTGCCCAACCTGCGGCATTTTACAGAAATTTATAATATTTTTTTAGGAAATATATATGGAAGAAAATACATTAGTTATGTTTGACATGATTGTTGGAATGCAAAAAAATTGTTTATCGAAAGAAAACGATCACCGATTTCTCTTTGTGCCCTTACAACCAACAAATTAAAAGTTTACAATGGCACTGTGAAAACATGGTCACCTATGTACATTTTGCCGACAACTCAAAAAGATAGCCAAAGTGGTTTACGCAGATAGAGAACAAGATTGACATATACAAAAATTTGGTTACGGGTCGGACAAATTTTAAACCGAGTTTTTAAGAGCGCTGTTCAATGGTGCCCCACGTTCAAAGGTGCCCCCTCTCCACTACTTTGTTGAGTGATACCATGAGTGCCTTGGAAGAAGATATAAAATAATTTAGTGTCTAAGTCTTTTTTATTTAAACCAAAGCCCAAGTTTTTGTCAATTTATTCGAACTACCGTTGATACCTTCAGCAATGTTGCTATATTTTATTCAGTGAGAAAATATTGACAAATGCTTTCGATTTGATTTAATTAAATTCATACCTATTACCTTTCCCCTAGAGCGTATTTTGTTTCTAGTGCCTAAAAAAATATCTTCAGAATCCCCCATACACAACGTGATAAACATATATATATATATATTACATACGTACTTTTAACGATACACTAATTATGTGATGGGACTCCTCTCCCCAATGTTAACATACAAACTCTTTGATAATCGTGTGGGCTCTATTCTATGCATCCTGTAATCTTAGCAGTATTCAACAGACATTGATTTGCAGAAAAAAAGCGTTATAAAAAATTTTCGCCGGTGGAGAATGATTTGCTGTACAGAGAACATAACATGGGAGTACATGGTATATTTTTTAGTTTGTCGTTCGCTTTCATTATTGTAACATATGTTATGCTAGCTGCGACTGCATCTCTCATACATAATTGCTAAGCAAAACAATCAATTTATGGACGTGCCTTATCTGCTTATTTTAAGTCGCTTTAGTTATTGAATTTTATTTTATAATTTTATTATTAAGCAACCGTATCCTGAATTTAACATTATGGCTGAATAATATTGTTATGGATTCCTTTCAAACTTGTGCGCATTTTATTTTGGTTCGAGTTGAACCTAGTTAGTTAGGTCAGTGAATTATGGGTGGCTGCAGACTACAGATTTTATGTTTATAAAACGATTTTACAACTACAGACTTGGCTGGGTGGGCATGCAATGAAAGTTAAAGTATTACCTCCTATCATCCTTAACTCGAATTTTCTTTGTAAAAGCATGTATAAAATAAAATAGTTTGGATGTAGCGAAAACAAGTGAAAAAGGCGTTAAGTTCGGCCGGGCCGAACTTTTTATACCCTCCACCATAGGTATACTGACAATTTTTTGAAATGTCCCCAAGGGGATTCAATTGCCATAACAAAAATAAGACATATTTAGACTACATGTATGTCTTCAGAGATATTTCATAAACCACAGGGTTCCAATAAATAACTCGAATATAAAATTACAATAAATTCGATTGAAAAATGTATCCTAAAACCACAAAATATTGAAAAACAAAACGAAAATTTTAATAATTAAATCTTTCCTACAAATTGTGGAAGTACTTGATTTATAACATTTTATTTTAAATAAACTGTATGTACATGCATAATAATGGAATCTAAATTATAATAATAATATAAGTAATTTGTTAAATTTGGTGGGATAATTAGTTTCTTTCCAATCATGGAAGTACTTAGCTCCACCGCCACGTCAAGGCTTATTCCCAGGTGGAGTAGAATATGTCAATTTTGTATAACATTTTTGTTTATATAAAATGTATCAATTAACATAAACCAAACATTTTTTATATGCATTTCGATATGATTTTTCATAACGAATACATGCTATGAAACGAATCTTATACAATTTGGATAAGTACTATTTTATTATCGAGCATAAAAGTATATACAAATTTTAAGAAACATTTTTATTAAAACCATAAATATTATTTAATGAATATATTATTTGTATATGGATCAATATTGATTATCATATTGAATATATACCAAATAACACTGCGACTATGATTGTGTACTAAATTTTCTACAGCGCGATTGCAATACCGTCATGATGACTATGTATAGTCGAATATGTTTTGCAAATTATGTCATCTTGCACGATATTAGAAAAAACCCAATCTATTTGAGTTTCATTCTTAGTTATACACACATTTTTATCAAGAAGAGGTTGAAATCCTTTCCTACATAACATTCGAATACAATATTACAAACAAATTGAAAATCAAAGCTTTTGCAATAAAAGCCGACGAAAAAATTTAATCGCTGCAAAAAATTAAGATCTCTGTATTTGATAGCGGTGACTTGAAAAGGGGTAATGCACAAAAAACGCAAAATTTGCTAAAAAATTCCTTATAAAGTCGATACAAAAAAAAAACAAAAAAAAAGAGAAATTTACAAATATTACAAGCAATAAAATGCAAAAACAAGCTTTTTTGAATGAAAATCGACAATGATATAAAAATCGATAAAAATGTCGAACAAATTCAAAAAGTAATATATAAATCTGTTATATTTTTAAGAATAATAAATTATACGACACCAATTTTTATTCAAAAGGCAAAATTTACTATTTTTATTTAAAATTACAATAAAAATAATGATTCTAATAAACCGATGACCACTGTCGTAATTGCGGACTGTAGGGTACACGATAAATGAAAATGTCCAAAATAAGGTTAAATATGTTCTTACATACACTGCTACACTACACTTACATACACCATTTACGAAAAAATTATTTTGTTCCGGGCCAACACGCTACAATCGACCGAACCGATTACTGTAGCGTACACCCAAACTAAAGAAAAACGAAACAAGTGAAGAACGTTAAGTTCGGCCGGGCCGATCTTTGGATACCCTCCACCATAAGTATACTGACAGATACTTCAAATGAAAATATAGGGAACATACCAAAAAGACCATTTAAGAAATTAATTGATTCAGTGTGATTGATGGCAGCTCCAAAAGTTGTGACTTGGAGACTTGTGAAAAATCCACGGGATAAGTGCTAGGGTACGAGCAAATCCAGTAACATATGACACATTTTAAGCTTGATGAATATATTTTACTACTGTTCAAAGCTGCCCCCCTGGGGGAGGGGGGGTTGGCATTTATAAACAGTTACAGTTAATTTTGTAATCTTATTACCCCATTTAAAATTTTGAGAAATCGAAGGCAAATGTTAAAAACTCCGTTTTTACTGAGTTTATTGGACATGTTCAAAGGTGCCCAACCTGCGGCATTTTACAGAAATTTATAATATTTTTTTAGGAAATATATATGGAAGAAAATACATTAGTTATGTTTGACATGATTGTTGGAATGCAAAAAAATTGTTTATCGAAAGAAAACGATCACCGATTTCTCTTTGTGCCCTTACAACCAACAAATTAAAAGTTTACAATGGCACTGTGAAAACATGGTCACCTATGTACATTTTGCCGACAACTCAAAAAGATAGCCAAATGGTTTACGCATGTATAGTCAGAACAAGATTGACATATACAAAAATTTGGTTTCGAACTGAAATTTTATACCAAGTTTTTCAAGCGCTGTTCAAGGTGGTTCAAAGGTGCCCCCTCTCCACTACTTTGTTGAGTGATACCATGAGTGCCTTGGAAGAAGATATAAAATAATTTAGTGTCTAAGTCTTTTTTATTTAAACCAAAGCCCAAGTTTTTGTCAATTTATTCGAACTACCGTTGATACCTTCAGCAATGTTGCTATATTTTATTCAGTGAGAAAATATTGACAAATGCTTTCGATTTGATTTAATTAAATTCATACGATTTGAGGTGTTTTAAAAATATTTGGAAAAAAATTGAAGAAAATAGCATCACCAAATTACTGACAGTTTTTTGAAATGTCCCCAAGGGGATTCAATTGCCATAAAAATAAGACATATTTAGACTACATGTATGTCTTCAGAGATATTTCATAAACCACAGGGTTCCAATAAATAACTCGAATATAAAATTACAATAAATTCGATTGAAAAATGTATCCTAAAACCACAAAATATTGAAAAACAAAACGAAAATTTTAATAATTAAATCTTTCCTACAAATTGTGGAAGTACTTGATTTATAACATTTTATTTTAAATAAACTGTATGTACATGCATAATAATGGAATCTAAATTATAATAATAATATAAGTAATTTGTTAAATTTGGTGGGATAATTAGTTTCTTTCCAATCATGGAAGTACTTAGCTCCACCGCCACGTCAAGGCTTATTCCCAGGTGGAGTAGAATATGTCAATTTTGTATAACATTTTTGTTTATATAAAATGTATCAATTAACATAAACCAAACATTTTTTATATGCATTTCGATATGATTTTTCATAACGAATACATACTATAAAACGAATCTTATACAATTTGGATAAGTACTATTTTATGATCGAGCATAAAAGTATATACAAATTTTAAGAAACATTTTTATTAAAACCATAAATATTATTTAATGAATATATTATTTGTATATGGATCAATATTGATTATCATATTGAATATATACCAAATAACACTGCGACTAGGATTGTGTACTAAATTTTCTACAGCGCGATTGCAATACCGTCATGATGACTATGTATAGTCGAATATGTTTTGCAAATTATGTCATCTTGCACGATATTAGAAAAAACCCAATCTATTTGAGTTTCATGCTTAGTTGTACACACATTTTTATCAAGAAGAGGTTGAAATCCTTTCCTACATAACATTGTCTCTGTTAGGCTCTGTATGCTTCGTCTGCATATGTTGAAATCGCCAACAATTAATATTTTATCATTGTGTTCTAATCTAATAGCATCAATACACTCAAATAGAAGTTGTCTAAAGTTAGCTTCTGGAAAAGAGGGGTTTCGGTATAGTACCGTTAATACTAGATCTCTGTATTTGATAGCGGTGACTTGAAAAGTTTGAGATCCCTGACTATAATCTCTTTTGAAAAGTATTCTTACGTCATTCGCAATATCAGTTTGGCTGAATATGATAATTCCACTTTTATTTCTTTTCCTGCCTGGACAGTCAATTCGGCATACCTCAGAAAATCCCATTATACTACAGGATTCTTGTGGGAAAGTCCATGTTTCAACCAAACAAATAAGTTTTGAATTTATAAGAGTACAATCGGTACTAATATCTTCGATGTGAGCGCGAAAACTTTGAATATTTTGATAAAATATTTTTATTTCTTTTTCGTCAGAATTTAGAAAGTGGTGGTTTAACTTCAATTTTTTATTGGTGTTTAATTTATCCAGTTCAATTTTAACCGGGTCTGAGTTTTGAAAGGCTTTGGGAGGGTTGAACGATCCAATTATAAATAATCCTGATGCATTTGTGGCACGACTACATGCAACATAGAGAGCGGCTACGAGTGTGCACAGCAACTTTCGCATATGTGGCGCCTTGACTCTTATGAACCGTGATACCTTCGGCAACAACCAAAGGAAATTGTCGACGCTCTATGCAAATGTCATTATTTCGTTTGAACTGAAATGATCTTATACACTTTTCAATCGGAGTCCAAGACGGTTCTAAACAATGAGGCTGTTGTCGTCGCGCTTCTTTCCCAATATTTTCGTCCGAAAACTTCAACCAAATTGTTTTTGGATTTGACGATCCATGTTCAAAGTCAATACTCATTAAAACTCCTGTAGCTCCATTGACCAAACCATCAGCTGTGTTTACGTTGATGGTTACCATATACTTCGCTGATTGTTTCAAATGCAACTCAAAGCAGAGACCTTGTGTCTCGGAAGTCTTCATTTTTGCAACATTGTTCAGTATACATATTCTCTGGTCAGGATTCAAAGTATTACATTTAATAGAGTCATGAGCTTTTGAAATGAACAATGTTGAAGGCTTTTGAAATGAACAATGTTGAAGGTTTGATTTAATTTCATGATGTTGTAGTTATCCACTTCTTCATTGGAAATAAATAAATGAATTGCATCAATTGGAACATCATTCGAATCATGTACGATTCTTGATTTAAATATGTTCACGTCTTCAGATGTCATTTCTCCATTTGACATTCTGTTAAGGGCTTGTGCAAAAGCTAAGTCTTCCCTTTGACGCATTATTTCTGTCAACTCATAAAACTGAAAAAGATCCCACAACCTAGAACCAACAATAGCTCCGTAGGGATTTGAGGTGTTGTCACTAAAAATCCATCTATCCCCAACTGGCGGAAGTTGTTTAAAGTCACCAAACGCTAGAACTGAAATGCCACCAAATGGATTAGCGTTCTTAAATATTTGCTTTAGTCGAGCGTCAAGATAACCCAGCATTCTCGATCCTACCATAGATATTTCATCTATAATTATTAGTTTCAAATTAAATATTTTTGCAATTATAGAGTTAACCGTGTCGTTGCTAAGAGGACGTAGTTCCCCCGAGAATTGGTTTACAGGAAGAGAAAACAATGCATGCAATGTGGATCCTCCAATACCAAATGCCGCTTTTCCAGTTGGAGCGGTTAATAAAACTTTAGGTAGATCTGGGTTACTACCAGGAACAGAGTTGAGTCTGTGAGTGATAGTTTGATAAATGGCTCTAATTAAACGGCTTTTTCCAACACCAGCACCACCACCTACATATTCATAGAAATTTACTTTCTCAACTACATTTTGAAGAATGTGATTTAAGTATGCTCGCTGTTTGTTATTAAGGGCTCTAACATCGGCAAGAAGGTCGTTTTCGCTGATTAGGGGAGGTAGTTTTATAAATCGAACATCCTCTCTTCTGTCGGTATCACTGTTACCTTCAACATCAAAAATATTCAAATCGGTGTCCACTTCAGGTATTGCCAATGCACGAAATTCATCATCAAGCATTTGAGTTGCAGCAACATTATCGCCTCCATTATAAGCGGTAATGTTATGTTCATCTTGTACATTTGTTAATATTTCGTCCAACTCGCCTGCTTTAAACATTTCAAATTGCAACCTATTTGCATCTATTACATCTTTATGGACCAGACAAGTATTTTCATTGTCATTCTGCAATATTTCTTCTGCTTCATTTCTCCAAGGCAAATACAGCATCACGAGAGATCGAAAATATTCATTCCGGTTTGTATGAGCGTTGAATGTTGGAAACCGTATAATAGCCGGATTGTTCCTTTTGTAAACATATCCCGAATTGTTTCTCAATCGGATAGGAGCTCCAACTTGATCTAAATTAGCATCATCATTCTCAAAGAAATCATCGTCTTCTTCTTGAGATCGAGATTTTCTCAATTTCCTAGAATAACTATAATATGCAGAGAAATGTGCCAAGCAAATATTTTCTAAAATGTCGGGACGTTGGATATAGTGATCCAGAATATTTAATTTAAAAATGTCAGTGGATTCCCTTTCAAGGTTTTGTAAGTCCCGCTTTGATTTAATCATTCGGACACGTTTTTCCGGTGGAAATGTATTAATATAGACCTCGGCGCTACTACACTGTGACATACACATACCAAGTATATTATAAGATGCTTCTTGTGCGGATACTTCTGAAGCATTGATGAATTTATTTCCAATGTGTTGTAGCCTTTCTTTGACGGAATAGTTGCCCCCTCTGATTTCATTAATAGCTTCTTGTAGAAGTCTGGAAACTCCCCTATTTGACTTATTGATATAATTGACAATATATGAGATACAGGCATATGCATCCAACACAAATTGAATATCCATGTTTGATCTTTGCATTGATAAAATTTTTGTGTTGAACGCATTTATTGACCTATCCCTAAATGTCCGTTTCAAGAAAACTTGAGGTTTTCTTATTGAAGATCTTATTGCCATAATATATTCTTCTTGGCTCATTCCAATTCTACTGTCAGATAAAAATCTTTCAAATATTTGAAGTTCGTTTTCTTCAATATTTGTAAAATTTGCATTTAATAATGTATGAATTTTCTCAAAATTGTCTTTATGTTGTTTAAGTTGATCAGGGTTTATATCATCCGGTAAAGGCAATAAGATTTCTGTAGTTGGCATTGGGGGGTGTGGTATGTGGAAACGACAAAACATTTGGCCTCTTATTTCCCGTTGACATGCTCTAGTATGATTGTGTCGCTGAACGTTGATGAAGGGTTCGACGTTTATATTGGAGGAATCAGTCGTAATGAATTTGTTAATAAAATTTATTACGGGTTGGAATGATGTAGTATCCAAAATATTTAATTGTGGTGCATTATGTAACCAATAAATACCATGAAGATGCGGAGAACCGCGTTGTTGAAATTCAATCCGCCAGTAATGTTTCACAACGTGATGTTCTTCGAATACCCCGCCATTGGTTTTAAAATGTTTGAATAAATGTCTAATCCTTTGGTCAAAATATCTGGAACACGTAACCGGATCCCTTCGTATAAGCTCATATTTCCTTTGCGTACTGTAAGACATTGCCTCTTCTTCAGTAATGTCATTTCCTTCGACAATTTTTACCAGAATCACTATTAATTCTGGCCATTGAGATTCTGCAGCGGATAATGTAATAAAGAAAGTTGGTAGGCCAAATTGTCTTATCATTGCCAAAACCTTTTTCTTTTCACTTTCCCAATGGGCTGGAGAAGAACGAATGCCTTTCAGAATGTGATAGCCGTCATCGTGTTGAACTAGGTTTTGAATTATCTGATCATCCAATGCGTCAGCAGCTGTCAATTGTCTTGCCCCAAATTTCTTTCTTAAACATGTAGATATGCTATTTTTAATGCGGGCAAACTCTAGTTTCTTATAGGAATATAAAATCTTATCAACGCGTGCACAACGTCTGTCATATCGCCGAACTTCAGATTTTATTATTTTGCCAATTGTGGCATTACAGGTACGTTTAATACCGCAATATATTGTAGGATATGACAACTCTTCCGAGTCTTCATCCATTAAAATGTCTAAAGGTCTTTGCCCTTCACCTGGAGCAACTGAAATACGCTGCAAAGGAATATTATCCACAAGGTTATTATCTAATAGTGTTTCTTGAGGATTAAATTCGTCAACTTCATCTTGTTCTGTAGTATTATTTATCAAGTTAGACACAATTTCCTGATCTGCAATATCGGACACAAATGGAACTTCTTCATTGGAACTCATATTTCGAAGCCAATCGCCAGATATACGAATGTTGTGCTTCCTATACAATTCAGTATCGACGAGATATGTTGCAGCCTGAAAAATTTTAGCTGGCCTGATTGTTTCAGTCATGAAACTATGCTCATATTCTAGCCTACGCTTGAGATATACCTGAACTACTTCAGTTTGATTAACCGTACGTGGAAGAACATTAACGGTTCTGTCCAACTGAATGGGGACGTTAACAACAGCTCCCCTTACGGCACATTGACGGTTGTACCCAAGAGAAACAATTCTCATAAATGGAATTCTTGGTGAAACAAAGCGTTCTTCTAATGGTGTTAGTCCTTTGAGTTCTTCTGGTATATCGGGAAATGACAAGCCTTTAGAAAGGCAAATAGAGGGAACATTTCCACCACTCACAATTCTGTGGCAAGTATTACAAAATTTGTATTTATTATTTTCGGATGGAAATTTGGAAGATAATAAAAACACCTCACTTATGTTAGGGAATTTTTGTAGAATAATGTCCTTGACAAGTTCTTTAACTTGACTTGGAAACCAGAGACCCCCACAACATATACAAATTTCCGTCGGTCCATTTCTAATAACTTTAAAAAACTCACCGAATAATCGTGATTCGTGTCTTGCACAATCCATTTGTAGCAATTCCATTCGAGATTCCGGGGAAATGTTTCGTCTCCTAATTGCGTTCCTCTCAGCTTGGCGTGCATTTTGGTTTTCACGGTTAATGGGATCCATTCGGTGAATACGTACGCGGCAGTTCCTAATCAGCCTCAGTTGGTTCAACTGAATACGAGCAGAATTCCTGGTTTCACGGTGTTGTTGCGTATTTCGGCGTTGTTCGGATATGCGATATGATAAATCAGACCTCCTAGCTATATGTTCACGCGTGTTTCTCTCCTGTTCCATTGATCGATATGTTGCATCCTGACGACGAAGCGAATGCTGAAGCGTATCTCGCTGCTGTTCGACCAATCGATATTCCAATTCCTGTCTACGAAGCGAACGTTGAACCGTATTTCGCTCCTGTTCGGCCATCCTGTAAGCATCATCCTGTCGACGAAGCGAATGTTCAATCGTATTCCGCTCTTGTTCGGCCAATCGGTATGCATCATCCTGACGACGAAGCGAGTGATGATGTGTATCTCGCTCCTGTTCCGCCAAGCGGTACGTAACATCCTGACGACGAATAGCGTGTTGCTGCGTGTTTCGCTCTTGTTCGGCCAATCTGTATGCATCATCTTGACGACGAAGCGAGTGAAGACGCGTATCTCGCTCCTGTTCCGCCAAGCGGTACGTAACATCCTGACGACGAACCGTGTGCTGCTGCGTGTTTCGCTGTTGTTCGGCCAATCTGTATACATCATCTTGACGACGAATCGAGTGAAGACGCGTATCTCGCTCCTGTTCCGCCAAGCGGTACGTAACATCCTGACGACGAACCGTGTGCTGCTGCGTGTTTCGTTCTTGTTCGGCTATTCTGTACGCATCATCTTGACGACGAAGCGAGTGCTCAATCGTATTTCTCTCCTGTTCGGCTAATCTTAATGCATCATCCTGTCGACGAGTAAAATGCTGTGCTGTATTACGTAGCTGCTCTATTCTTCGATTGTATGAAGATCTCCTCCTTGTTTGGTGCTGGATGCGATCCCGTTCACGCTCTTCTTCGCGATATTCTGCATTCCGTCTTCTGGTTGATAAAGAACGTGCGTTCCTAAGGATGTCCGAGGGGTTTTCTTCGCGGTAGTTGCTGACTCGCATCGCAATTAATCGTTGGCGCTGTTGTACTGATTGCTTGCGTAGTCTAGGCATCTTTATTATTTATATGTACACGAATTTAAAACACTTATTAAATTATAATATTTCAATTATTAATTTTTTTACGAAATGTGCACACACACTCTTCAAGTAACAATAATGTACTGATTTTAAAACAGAGTACTCACAATTTATATATGTACGTAATTTTTGCATACCTAGAGCTTATTATTTATAATACCTACCTAAATTTACTGGGGTTAGGGGACTTGTTATTAATTGAAGCTAACTGTTATGAACCTCTAACGCAGACAGGTAGTTTGACCTTTTTGAAACAAACAATGTCATAAAATTTAAAATTTTCGTAAAAACAAAACAACTGTTCTTATAAAGGAAACCCTTTTACCTGCTTCAATTATAGGTTCTAATTGGGTTGTTTACATATTATTTGTGATGTTATCTTTTAAAAATTATAAAACCGATATGTTCTACCTGTAAACATAAGACACGTGCATGGGTCGCGTTCTACATAATTGGATGTACGCGACAAAGATATCGCATTGCAGTACCACATATGTAGGTACCATTTTACCATAATATTACGTCTCCTTTCAAAAGAAAAGTGTATGACCTATCTTTATTTTCGAGGATTTACATAAATTACATTACATGGGAATTTGATAACGAATAAGAAAAAGGGGAGAATATTAATAATTTTTTGTGGGGAGGTTTGTTACCATATACGACTACAAAAATACCGAATTCCAACGCATTCGGCAGAAAAACACGTTGAAGAACCCCAAAATACCGAAAAATGGCCGGACGGACATGGCTAGATCGTCTTAAAATTTTACCCTGATCAAGAATATATATACTTTATAGGGTCGAAAATGAATATTTCGATGAGTTACAAACGGAATGACAAAATTAATATACCCTCCAAACTTGACTACAAAATACCGAATTGCAACGCATTCGCTACAAAAACGCGCTCAAGAACCCCAAAATACCGAAAATTGGGGGTACCTATATTCATAATTTTTGTGGGGAGATTTGGTACCTATTAGGGACTCATAATATTACAGCCAAATCGGTGAAAAAAATCCGGTCAAAACCCCCAAAAACTGGAAATTGGGAGGAACCTTTATATGGGGGCTACCAGAAAAAGTGGACCTATATTTATAATTTTTAGTGGGTAAATTTGGTACCCAATAAGAACCCTATATACCAAATTTCAGCGAATTCGGTTGAAAATTGCTTCCCAATAAGAGCTCAAAGAACCAAATTTCAGCGAATTCGGTTGAAAAACACGCTCAGGAACCTCAAAATACC